>NC_083569.1:129306987-129551987 GCF_027579695.1 Neoarius graeffei
GCTGAGGTCAGTGTAAAGAGGTCGGGTTGGTTTCCTGCAGCACAACTTGAAAAATGTGACAAATAATATCTTGAAACTTGGTATATAGTTGGTCTATAGGGCGAGGGATATAGAGGAGTCTGTCTTCTTGTATTAAATGTTTCTGTAAGCGAGCTGGACAGAAAACAGAATATTGTCATCACACAGTAAGCAACTGAGGCTAACAAGCCTAAGTGTTAGACTATTTAATTACACGCATAATATTATACTTATAAAGTGATGACCGCTGCATACCTTTTAATCTTTTACGTGTTTCTCCTCTTCTTTCCTCTTTCTCCTAAACTGGGCACCTGATGGCTGACCCCAGACCTGTTCTTATCCATTTGTGTTGATTTCACACTCGAGCATCGCTACGTTGTCCCTCCCCCAACACTGAGTCAGGACTAAACCAGTTCACCCTGGTGCTGGACAGACTGGATTTATATTATTCTTAACGATTTCACACAAACCAGGAAAATAAAAATGCAACACCGTCAGTGAAACTATAAAGTCACAGTGAATGACTTGTGGTTTCTTTGGTAGCACTTCATAGTGTGACCTGATTTTACTCCGCATTAGTACACTGTGCACTATTTAATAGATTCCCCCAGTCCCCCTACCTCAGGCTTCCATTGGGGAGACCGGAGGTCAAAGGTCAACCTAACTCCCCTCCCCATCTCGTACTTCTGAGTGGGAGACCAGGAAGTATTCTGGCTGCCCAGATCAAACTAGTCAAGTCAAGTTTATTTGTATAGTGCTTTTAACAATAAACATTGTCGCAAAGCAGCTTTACAGAATTTGAACGACTTAAAACATGAGCTAATTTATCCCTAATCTATCCCCAATGATGAAGCCTGTGGCGACGGTGGCAAGGAAAAACTCCCTCAGACGACATGAGGAAGAAACCTCGAGAGGAACCAGACTCAAAAGGGAACCCATCCTCATTTGGGCAACAACAGACAGCCTGACTATAACATTAACAGTTTTAACATGAGGACAGTTTCGTTGATGTTATAAACTCTTCATTGATGGAAACTTGAGTGCAAAACTGTTCATGACAACTGCAGTCCTAAAGTTAGCAAGACAACTGTAGTCCTCAGCCATAAAAGCATTACTGTAAGAGTCCAGAGCATCCTCCAGGTATAACCCTCAACTGTCCTCATGGGGCCGTCCTTCACAGGAGCGGTGCAATAAAACTCCGACCAGACACAGGGCACCAGGATGGATCAAAGAGGGCCGAGGGGCAGAAGAGGTTCAGCATCTCAATCCCAGGACCAACATGTAACTCAGAGGGACAGATGGGGGGGGAGAAAGAAAACACAGGTTGTTAGGTATGCCCTAAAAATGACATAAGTATTAAATCTGTGTGGTAGGCTCGCAGAGACGAGAGTCTTTACATCAGGCATAACACACAACAATGGCATGTTAATATGGTAAAAAATATATCATGACCTGCTCTGGCTGGATGCTTGATTGGGTGATGGGAGCACACTCCTCAGCAATGATGAGATGCAGATGGGACCCTTAGGGCTGGCCAAGACAATTCAGTTACATTTCACCGGGTCTGGGACATGCGAATCAAACAAACAAACTAGAATCATGGTGCCACTCTGAAAGGTTCATTGATCTACACGGTGACAGGACATCACTGATGTGCAAATGATCAACTGAAAACTGACCGTGCAAATCTCAATACTTGGATTTTTTTTATTCATTTATTTTGTGTTGGCGCCCCGTGCTGCTGCCAACAAGATGATGCCCTGCCCAAATCCACCACAGGGATGGAGAGTATCACCACATGGCCAATGCCACTTCATTACAGGAAGCATGACTCGCTCTCGTTTTCAGGTTTATGCTGAACCATGAAGACCTAAACAATGACCATTTTTATAAAACCCACTTGGATCACTGCACAGTGATGTCACGCACAAACAGATACCTGTGCCGTGTCTTTTAACACATTTTTGTTGGTGATGTGAATGATGTCTTTAAAAATGGGCAGCTTACTGGATTAGTTGTTGCAGCTCTGATACTAACTCTAGTGACATGTTTTCTGTGTGTTTCAGCTCCAGGACCAAAGCGTGGTGGGACACCAGAGTGGGTGATTTTACTGCCGGTGGTGATGTCGTTGGTGTGGGTGGTGGTATCGGTGATTGGTCTAATACGCATGTGAAGCGTGTAATCCGGTGGATGGAAAGACGACGACGAAAAGCAGTAAGTAATGTGTGTGTAACTGAGTCATTCGGCCCCATGAGGTGATCACTCAGATGAGTATGTGGTGTAACCAGTAGATGTTTGTCAGTCTGAGTGTGTAATAATCTGCTGCTGTTCTTGCCATTTTCTCAGTCTGTTAGTGTTGAACAGTTTATTTGTCGATGCAGATCAGTGAGACTGTCACGGTTACTGATTTGGGGAAAAGACAAACCTTTCTCTCCTTCAAAAATAACTTTTCTTTTCGCTAGCGTTAGCTGGTGAGTTCCCTCTGTTAGCGGTGTGACCTGTGTTCTTAACCTGCAGGAATGTGTTTGTATATTTGACCTTATCGCCTGTTCCTGAATAACGTGGACATTACTGCAGCGTTGAACGTGGCACAGAGCCAGTCAAGCATGTTTTCCAGCTAATGCTAGCCTGCTGGTTAAAGCACAAGCTCTGGCTGGAGGGAAAGGAGTTTTGGGTTTTGATTTCTCAGTATGCAGAGCAGTTATCCCCTCTCCCCGAGCTTTCTGTGCTTCTGAAAGAGATGGGAGTGGCCTAGATATATATATAGATATATATATATATATATATATATATATATATATATATATATATATATATATATATATATATATAAATTTTTTTTTTTATTTTAAAGTGAAACAGTCTATCATGCCTGTTTGCTTCTTGTGTTGTGTAATTTGTGTAAATATATTTCCTGATCTGTGTTCTCTGTGTATTTGGTTATCTGATAGGATTCGAACAGCTCGCCAGAGGCAGAACGGCTACACATGGGGACTTCAGAAGATCATTTCATACAGCAGGCTAACCATGGAGCCGAAGAAAGGCAGACGTCTACAGCTGTAAACGGAACCATAGGACTGGCAGAGTTGGCTGATTTCCCACAAATGGACAGGAGGGCAGAGATCAAACAGCCCCACAGCAGTTCAGCGTGTGGACAACTGGGTGAAAGGGTCATTTAAGTGCAAACGGTGCAACTATAGGAAAGATGAAGTACATTATACAGTTTAGAGATTCTACAGCGAATGACTTGTATGAAAGAGCGGAACAACTCTGCACAGCAACATCAGTATTTTAGTGGTGGAACAGTTGGTGTATAGCACTTTTAACAATAAACATTGTCGCAAAGCAGCTTTACAGAATTTGAACGGCTTAAAACATGAGCTAATTTTATCCCTAATCTATCCCCAATGATGAAGCCTGTGGCGACGGTGGCAAGGAAAAACTCCCGCAGACGACATGAGGAAGAAACCTCGAGAGGAACCAGACTCAAAAGGGAACCCATCCTCATTTGGGCAACAACAGACAGCATGACTATAATATTTACAGTTTTAACAGGTATAACCCTCAACTGTCCTCATGGGGCCGTCCTTCACAGGAGCGGTGCGATAAAACTCCGACCAGACACAGGGCACCAGGATGGATCAAGCAGGTCCGAGGGGCAGAAGAGGCCAGCATCTCAATCCCAGGATCAACATGTAACTCAGAGGGACAGATTGGGGGGAAGAGAGAGAAAGAAAACACGTTGTTAGGTATGCCCTAAAAATGACAAGTATTAAATCTGTGTGGTAGGCTCGCAGAGACTAGAGTCTTTACATCAGGCATAACACACAACAATGGCATGTTAATATGGTAAAATATATCATGACCTGCTCTGGCTGGATGCTTGATTGGGTGATGGGAGCACACTCCTCAGCAATGATGAGATGCAGATGGGACCCTTAGGGCTGGCCAAGACAATTCAGTTACATTTCACCGGGTCTGGGACATGCGACAGAATGTCTGACGGCCGATTCCCTGCAGGCTAGGATAGCCAGTCGAGGTCTCCACCCTCTCCACCAAAAGATTTCCTGTTGACTCCATGTAACTCAGAGGGACAGATTTGGGGTGGAGGGGGGAGGGAAAGAAAACACAGGTGGTTAGGTATGCCCAATGTCACCTGAATAAGTAGGAGCAGTATACATATTGCACCGAGTACAAGCAGGGACTCCGGCAACTAACTATGACAGCATAACTAAAAGGGGAGAGCCAGAAGGTAACACAGGCATGAGGGGCCCCGGGACATAAAGCAGCCAGCCACTACACCGTCAACAAACTCAAGTGAGCAAGCAAGTGTGGGGACTAACAGCATCCATACATCCCAGTTTACCAAAACACTCTGTCTGAGGATCCTCCAGATCTACTCCTTTACCTCATAAACACCATTAACACAAGGCTTGACTAAACAGATATGTTTTCAGCCTAGACTTAAACGCTGAGACTGTGTCTGATTCCCGAACATTACTTGGAAGGCTGTTCCATAACAGTGGGGCTTTGTAAGAAAAGGCTCTGCCCCCTGATGTAGCCTTCACTATACGAGGTACCAGCAGATAGCCTGCACCTTTTGATCTAAGTAGGCGTGGCGGGTCATAGAGGACCAGAAGTTCACTCAGGTACTGTGGTGCGAGACCATTTAGTGCTTTTAAAGGTCAATAGTAGTATTTTATAATCAATACGAAATTTGATTGGGAGCCAATGCAGTGTGGATAAGACAGGGGTGATGGGGTCATATTTTCTAGTTCTAGTAAGGACTCTTGCTGCTGCATTTTGAACTAACTGGAGCTTGTTTATGCACTTATTGGAACATCCAGACAGTAAGGCATTACAATAATCCAACCTGGAGGGAACGAAAGCATGGACTAGTTTTTCTGCATCATGCAATGACATTAAATTTCTTATCTTAGCAATATTTCTGAGATGAAAGAAAGCTATCCGGGTGATGTTATCAATGTGAGTTTCGAATGAAAGACTGGAGTCAATAATCACTCCGAGGTCTTTTACTGCTGCACGTGAAGAAACAGAAAGGCCATCCAGAGTTACTGTGGAATCAGAAAACTTACTTCTAGCTGTATGTGGTCCTAGTACAAGTACTTCAGTCTTGTCAGAGTTAAGCAGAAGGAAATTACTAAGCATCCAGTGTCTAATGTCCTTAACACATTCCTCAATTCTATTAAGCTGGTGTCTCTCATCAGGTTTTGCAGAGACATACAACTGTGTGTCATCAGCATAACAGTGGAAACTAATACAATGTTTACGAATAATATCGCCCAGAGGTAACATATATAGAGAAAAAAGCAGTGGACCCAAGACAGAACCTTGTGGAACACCAAACTTTACCTCGGTACGTCTAGAAATATCACCATTTATATCAACATACTGATAACGATATATACAGTGGTGTTTGAAAATTTGTGAACCCTTTAGAATTTTCTGCCCTGAAAGGCGCCTTAAATAAAATGTATTATTAGTGTGCTTGAAAAAGCACACTATTGTTCTTAAGTTTTATTATTATTCGTTTTCACCTGTTTTTTGGATCCACTCCTCCTCCTAGGGCTTTTGAGATAGACATCATTCCAATGCTGAAACGTAGGGCCCGATCTGGAATGGTGTGCTTGTTAAAATGGTTGCACTACCCCTTGTCGTTCGTCCGGTATTCCCATTTTTCGGTAAAATTCCGTGCCATTGAAATGAATGGGAGTGATGACGTCATAAGGAGCGCCCCCACTCTAGACGTTAGAGCGCGCGCAGCAGAAAAAACAAAATTAAAACTGCGATTTTACAGCCAGAATCCATGTTTTAAACCCTGTAAAACCTCTGAATTAAATTGAAGAACATATAAAAGGGTGGAGAGGAGATTTCACTGCGCGAAGCGTCTCCCTTCAAAATGCTGTGAGAGAGTGTGACGGGCTGAGCCGCGACGCTGACAGAGCGCATGCGCAGGCAGCCATGTGCCGCCATTTTTAAATCTCTGCTGTCCTGTCGCTGTTCTCATTGCCACCACCGTATGTACTGTTGAATCTTTGTCGAGTATCAAAAAGTAAAATAATTCACACTAGCTGTTAAAACTTGTATTTCAACTCCGGGAGCAATTCCCTCACCAGGCATTCAAAACGCTCTTCCGGGTCTCGTTTGGGGAAACAGATGGACTGTTCCACTGGGGGGGGGATAGAGGGGTGTCCCGGGTTCTTTGTGGGGCAGTCCATTGTGCTGGGGGTGTCTTAGGGGTAATGACTTGAAAGCCATTTGGAGGGTTCAATAAGGTGTTTTTGTGCAGGTCAGTTATTGTATGTATTTTATAGAATGTGAGAGAATGCGGCTTCATTTGAGCAAGCACACTCCAGCAGTTTCTGCAGAGGAAATGCAGTCTAGTTGTTATTATTATTATTCTTTTGCCACTCACAGATATGTAATATTGGATCATTTTCCTCAATAAATAAATGACAAAGTATAATATTTTTGTCTCATTTGTTTAACTGGGTTCTCTTTATCCACTTCTAGGACTTGTGTGAAAATCTGATGATGTTTTAGGTCATATTTATGCAGAAACATAGAAAATACTAAAGGGTTCACAAACTTTCAAGCACCACTGTGTGTGTGTGTGTGTGTGTGTATGTATGTATATATATATATATATATATATATATATATATATATATATATATATATATATATATATATAATATAAAAAAATCTCAGTGGTTACGTTAGACTTTTTCATTGTCCGTCATTTTGATGGACAGGGTCGTAAAAATTCCGTCATTGTCCATTATTATCTGTCATTGTCATTTAAAAGTTAAAATAAAATGTATATAGGCTATAAATGCTATATATTTAATAACTTGTGTTTTCATGGACTCTTTCATTTAAAAATTAATTCACAGAACAAGCTTGTATTATTTAATCATTTATTTATGTATTTATGATGCAAAAAGATGAACAGAGATTCTGACGTTTGGTCACTTGTGAACCCATTTTCCCTCCGCTAAAAACATTGCAGCTGTTGAGCCTTAACGGGCATATGAACAATGTTATTTTACAACGTAGCAAGACAATTGCAGTTAAAATATGAACAGTCCACTACAACGATTTAAGTGACAATCTAATCTGACCTGTTTGCGTGAGCTCAAACCTTCCTTCTGGCCCGCATGGATTTAAATTGGGAGCTCGCTT
The DNA here is from genome assembly GCF_027579695.1 of Neoarius graeffei. Taxonomy (NCBI): domain Eukaryota; kingdom Metazoa; phylum Chordata; class Actinopteri; order Siluriformes; family Ariidae; genus Neoarius; species Neoarius graeffei. The sequence continues at coordinate 129,314,212 of NC_083569.1, forward strand.
GTGCATAATCAGAGTCGTCAATGGAGACTGCTGCCGAGGCAACTGTCATTAAATTTTGCGTCTTTGCCTCGGACAGACGACTTCTCATTGACGTTTTAATTTTATTCTGAAGGCTGAACCCGCGCTCTGCTGCGACACTGGAGACTGGAATAACCAGCGCCACTTCAGCCAAAGTTCTGAAGTCGGGAAACATTTCTCCCAGGGAAGTGATCAGAAGCCGGCAAGAGCCTCTGAAAGTTGGATTTCCCGACCCTGCTAGTCCTCTCTTCATAGGGAGGAAATCCTGCAGCATGCCGTCTTTCTGCACCAGTGGTGCAGCTGCACCCCGCGGAGCCTGGAACCTGACACGGAAGGTCTTAAATAAAACGAAGTTATGTTTAAATGTTAGTTTGTCTACCCGTGCTCTCATTAAAATGATAGTTTAGCAGATATTCGAGCAGTGATGTTCCTAAGCTTGCTGGGGAAGAATACAATAAATCGACATTTGTTTCATTTTAAAAACAAGAAAACAACTGGCCTAAATGAGCGCTATTGTACAGGCAGGGAAACGACACAAACAACCCAATGCATCTCTTTTTTTAATAGCAAAAATGACGTGTCTTCTGCAGAGAAGGGAAACATTAATCCATCTCACTGTGCTAGTGGTTAGAAAAGTGAGAGCGCGGTCAGGAGCGCGATGGGCGGAACAGCCTTGCGCAGTGGCTGCAGTGTATACATGAGCAGCCGATGCACTGAACATCAAGACTGCCGCAACGTCGGCTCAGATTGAAGTGACGGCAGTGAAGACTATGTATACTGTATGTAAGAAAACTCTGCCACAACTTGCCAATCATTTCAATTGTGTGTTTCATTGTTTTATTATTGTTATTATTAGGCTATTATTGTTATTGGTAATGGTAACGGTAAACATCCGTCAAAATGACCGACGGCCTTCAGATTTTTCCGTCATAGCTAAAAAAAAAAAATCCGTCAATGACGGACACTTGTCGGTTAACGCGGCCTGTGTGTGTGTGTGTGTGTGTATATATATATATATATATATATATATATATATATATATATATATATATATATATATATATATATGATTTTACAAGTAAGGTGAGAGAGAAATGGCATTTCAATTCTCCTACATGTCCTGGATAAATCGTGAATTGATAACAAAAAAATCTTTGAATGAAAGAACTCGCCTGTTCTGAAGCCTGCTTCCTGCTGTTCTGTTTCCCCAAACTGTGAGAACTGTGGCCGGCCAGTGAGGGCCTTTCTGTGTGGAGTTTGCATGTTCTCCCCGTGTCCGCGTGGGTTTCCTCCGGGTGCTCCGGTTTCCCCCACAGTCCAAAGACATGCAGGTTAGGTTAACTGGTGACTCTAAATTGACCGTAGGTATGAATGTGAGTGTGAATGGTTGTCTGTGTCTGCCCTGTGATGACCTGCGACTTGTCCAGGGTGTACCCCGCCTTTCGCCCGTAGTCAGCTGGGATAGGCTCCAGCCCACCCGCGACCCTGTAGACAGTGGCGGTTCTAGACCAAAATTACCAGGGGGGCCGAGGTGGGGCCAGTGTGATTTTACAGGGGCACATATAACAGCACACTGTTTCATCATATTTAATTTTTTAATTATATTTTATACACTATATTACAGCTCTTTATGAAAGTATGAAATATTATACACCGTAACACTGTATTTAACAATAACAAGTAAAACAGAAAAAAGTTCACATACAGCAAGTGGCTTGGAGAAAACAAAATCAAAGTATCATTTATATACAGTATTCATAAAATGTGTTTAAATCACACTGTCATTACTGTAGCAAGGGGGAACATAGAAAATAACAGGAAATGAATATATTGTGGGTCTCAAAATCCCATAAAGCGCATGCCTGAATCTCTACAGCAACAATATTCTCCTATTGTGACTCCTTGCAAAACAGTCAACAAAAGCATCAAGGTCCAAAGCCTTGGACCTAGTCGATTCAATACTGAGAACCCCCAGACTGCTTAGACGCTCCTCATTCATGGTGGAGCGGAGGTAGTTCTTTACTAATTTCAATGTGGAAAAACTCCTCTCACATGACGCAGAACTCACTGGGAGAGCTACTGCTATCTTACAAAGTCTAAAGAGCTCAAAAAAAACATCCTTGTATGGCTCAATGAAGCGTATTAATTTTACTGTGTCTGATGGTTTCTCAATCACACCACCCTGAACTTTCCTCTCCAGTAGTCTCTTAAATTGATGAAGCTCATGGCCCAGATCATCAATATTGGCACCATACAACTTCCCAAACTCAAAGTGCTGTCCCTTAAAAATGCATCACTCTTGGGATTGAGTGATCGGAGACTGCACATCAACTCACAATTTGTCTTTGAAAAACGTCTGCTTAATTCACTGAGCATGCAATCAATGACAGGATAAAACAACGAAGTCCGAAATGTTTCTTTATCACATTCTAGCTCCCTCTGACCAACAGTGTTTAGTATGTGGTATTCACGGAGTCTAGAGCTTAGCTTCCTTGGCCGTTTTGCCACCAACTGTGTGGCAGTATCGCACTGCTTAGACACATGTAACACTTCATCCCACAAGGTGTCAAAGTATCTCTCCTGCCTAAAATCCTTCAGTGTTTGAACTAGGGCTTCAACTAAATCTACAGCCCTTGAAAGGTCAACGTTTGGTGACTGGAGCATGTCAGACAGAAGCTTTGTTTCTCCAAACAATTTCTTAAATGCAACCAGATGCATCACAAATTCCAAATCAGTTTGCGCTAGAAAACCACGGGCCTCTGAAGACCGTTCTCCTCTGCTCTCCTGTGCCAATTCTTGCAGTACTTGTTTGAGTGCAGGTAACCTATCCATTATGTTCCGTATGGCTACAAATTGGCATGCCCATCTAGTTTCACTCAATTGCTGTAACTCCCTTGTGTTCCCATACATGTCTTTTTGAACAGCCAGCCATTTAGAGTGCACATATGATGACGAGGTGAAAACATACAGAGACTGTAACAATGCAAAGAACTCTGCTGCTTCAGGGATAGTTTTAACCACATCAACTAACACTAAATTAAGACAATGTGCACTACAGTGGATGTAAAAGGCATACTTTGCTTTGTCCCTTATGCGTGCCTGCACACCTGAGTGTTTGCCACTCATTACGGCTGCACCGTCATATGCTTGGCCTATGAGGTGGTTTTTATAGTCAAGCCCGTGATGTTCCAGTAAGTGGACTATTTTGTCTGTAAGCCCTGTTGCATCAAGCTTTTCTGCACATTCAAAATGAAGGAAACTCTCCTTGATGGCTCCATTGTAATAGTAACGGAGAATGAAAGAAATCTGTTCTTTCTTTGACACATCCTTTGTTTCATCTGCCATTACACTGAAGTACTCACTGTCTTTTACTTCCTTAATGATTTCTGACCTAACCATTTCAGCCAGACAATCCAGCACCTCATTTTGAATTACTTTGCTAGTGTATTTTGCATTATGTATGCTAGTCAATCTGCGTTTCACAACTAAATCATGGTTAGCAACGAGATCAAGAATTTCCTTGAAGTTACCTTTGTTTTTGGATTCCTCAGATTCATCATGTCCTCTCTGTGCTATGTTTTGCCTGGCTGTAAGTAACAGCACTTCACCTATTGTTTTTATATACGCTCTGTTTTCTTTCACTTGTTTTGTGTGCTCCTTATTAAGGACATGTTCCAGTGTTGCATTAGTTTTGACAGCCCTATCGTAATCCTTCCACGCAATCATTGCTTGATTGTGCCTATCAGATTTGGTGTGTACTGAAAAACCTCCCTCTCTCTCAGTTGCCTTTTTCCAGTTACTAAAACCCAATGGTGAATCAAATACACTTGTTGTTGCATTTGCTGGGCTAAAGTGTCGGCATGCAAAGCAAAACACAGAGTCCACGGAAACAGAATACTCAAGCCAAGGGTGATGTTCATACCAACTGGCCTGGAAACTGCGCTTCCTGTCCCCCATTAATTTGGTAGGGAACATCTTTAGATGTGGCTGGACTGGAGTGTCATCCTTACATTTGCTGATATCTGGAGAAAGATTAAAACAGATGAATACGGTTAAAATCACAATGGAACTGAGAACAACATTAATTTATCTTTACTTTTTTAATGTCACTAGTGTTTTAATCATTTATTATTGAAGTACATTTTCCCAAGAGTTTACACTTTACATGCACAGGTTATATGAATTGTAATTAGGCCTATACTGCTCTTTTGTGCTTTTGTGATCCAGCTTCCATCATTCATTCACCCAGCCACCACCCAGTATACTGTAGACTCCCCATCATGCACACATCACATGCATACACATTTAAGTTCATCTACACACATTTAGTGCATCTGTACTTGTTTGATGATAATAATAATAATAATAATAGAGTTACAGCACCCACACACAGACGAGCACATGCATACACCCCATCATCATCATCATCATCATCACAAACCTGATGGTGCATTGGGCCTACATATGCCTGCTGACTGACTGGCTTCTTCATGCACTTCTATCTGGCAAATGTCTTCCTCCTCACTTTCAATTGCCATCTCTCCAACCTCCATCTCTGGCTCTCTCTGCTCCTGCTCTCTCTCCTCCTGCTGTCTCTGCTCCTGCTCTCTCTCCTCCTGCTCTCTCTCCTCCTGCTCCTCACACTCAGCATTTCCCTCACTCTCTCTCTGTTTTTTGCCAACAGGGCTAAAAAAGGACATAATGTCCTTGTTCCTTTTCATGATGACAGCTTTAACCTACTAAAAAGAAAACGGAGATGATTGTAAACATCTGCGTCTAAGCCATTAAGAAAATAAAAACATTATACACCACAGGTGAAATAATGTTGATCATTACACCCCTTCCCCAAATAGATTTAGTTGAAAACTGCTATGCAACTTACTTTTAAGAGAGATGAAGGTACTTGGTTAACACAAGTGACACATATGTAGGCTACTGTCTTGTATGGCACCGCTAATCCACAAACGTCAGACCAATGCGCGATTAAATGCAATGATAATGATTATTGTAGTGATGAACAGTAACAGTGCATGCAAACAATGACGTTAGGAAACCAATTGTTTTCCTTACCTTAACCTCTTTCTGGTCCTGTAAGGGATGCAGACTGTCAACTTCTACAACAACCAAGTCGGGTTTTCAGGTCATAGGTTGGAAAGCGCGCGCGTGTGTGTGTGTGTGTGTGTGTGTGTGTGTGTGTGTGTGTGTGTGTGTGTGTGTGTGTCGCGTGTCGAGTCCGTCTAGATCACACCTCGCGCGCACTACCGAAAGTTCCGGTCTTCGAGGCATGTCGCTATAGGAAATTAATATTTTAAATTATTGGCTGTCTAGCGCAGGGGCCAGGGGCATTTCTACAGGGGCCCTGGCCCCCGTGTAGAACCGCCCATGCCTGTAGAACAGGATAAGCAACGACAGGTAATGGATGGATGGGTATCCCACAATGTGCTGCACTAACTGGGAAGTATCTGAGATGGAGTTTTTCACTAGCATCTAGATCAGTGACTGTATATAACGTAATGTAATGGGTGGACATCAAAACAGGGATTCAGAAGAGAAAGTATCTCTGATCCCATCTAGTGGCTGGTTGTGGTAGAGTTTTTAACGTTGCTCAGTGTTTCCCCTAGAACAGGGGTGTCAAACCTGATCCATAAAGGGCCGTGTGGCTGCAGGTTTTCATTCCAGCCATGCAGCAACACCCTGATTTGGCTTATTCAATCAACTGACACACCCACCCTTTAATCAAGGGTTGGTGTGGCTGCAAGTGTTTGACTGTGTGAAGACAGTTCAGTTGATTGAATGAGCCAAGTCAGGTGTGCTGCTGCATGGCTGGAATGAAAACCTGCAGCCACAAGGCCCTTTATGGATCAGGTTTGACACCCCTGCCCTAGAAAATGTTTGAAGATGCGGTGGCAAGACCTGCGCTCAGACGTCCCACCCCAGTACGAAGATAAAAACAGCCAACAGCACAGAAGGCTATACATAATTAATCCATTGGTCATGACTTTAGCCCACAACATGCCAGCACATAACTGCGCAGAATAAAATGCTTAAACAGCCAACAGTACACAACAAAAGCACCTCGGTAGTAGGCTAACTCAACTTAAACAACTTGCTTGTATCAGTACCAATGCAGTACAGAAACATTGAAAACAGAGGAAGCAGTGCACTCGGCCGTGCTAATCGAAGTAACCAATGATTTACCCTTAAAACTTCCCAAAGGCCTGCCTGCGTCTGTCATTGGCCTGCACGAACTCCTTTGCCATGGCTGTCATGTCAGTTTGTTCCAGAATGTCACGGTGAATATGGCAGTTCATCAAGTCATTCAGTCTCTTTTGTGTCATTGTGGATCGGAGGTATGATTTCAGTCGACGAAGTGTGGAAAACGAATGCTCTGCTGATGCCGAGGGCACGAAGGCCAAAAGCCAGGGCACCGAGGCCATAAAATAAAACAATGATTTTAAGTTCATGTCTATAATGAATTTAATTTAAGGACTAATGACTCTTCTGAGGAAGATTGGAGTCCCGGTCAAAACTATCAAGCAGGTAAAGAAACATCTACACTATTATGTCTGAAGATAAGAAAATATTGAACACATCTAAACTTATCAATCCATCACTCACTTCAAAAATTGTAAAACTTATTAAACCTACATCCTCCCATCATTTTTGTTCAATTGACACAGAATGTGCCAGAGCATCTTCAGACTGTACTACTACGCAGATTTTTGATTAATCAAAATTGAGCCTGGAGTTCATCAAAATGTTTGACTGTAAATGGGACATATACTAGCATGCAGGCTACTGATTAACCCATAAGAGCCCAGACCGATTTTTCATCTCATCTCATCTCATTATCTCTAGCCGCTTTATCCTTCTACAGGGTCGCAGGCAAGCTGGAGCCTATCCCAGCTGACTACGGGCGAAAGGCGGGGTACACCCTGGACAAGTCGCCAGGTCATCACAGGGCTGACACATAGACACAGACAACCATTCACACTCACATTCACACCTACGCTCAATTTAGAGTCACCAGTTAACCTAACCTGCATGTCTTTGGACTGTGGGGGGAAACCGGAGCACCCGGAGGAAACCCACGCGGACACGGGGAGAACATGCAAACTCCGCACAGAAAGGCCCTCGCCGGCCCCGGGGCTCGAACCCAGGACCTTCTTGCTGTGAGGCAACAGCGCTAACCACTACACCACCGTGCCGCCCACAGAAAACATTTCTGACCTTTTATTTTTTTAAATAGCACTTTCATTTCTCAAGATCTGAAATATTAAATTGCAAATTTGCAGAACACTGCAACACTATACCACCGCTAATCAAACGTCACTTTCCGCCATAATAAACTATATATACAAAAGAAAGCAAAATCAACAACAAACATACCAAGACATACCAACATGGTATAATATCGCCCAAATCAAATCATATATATACAAATACTTATGCTATGCATATATACAGTACATACATATACACATACCTATAACTATACACATCCATACGATACGTACACAGACACCCATATCATAATTATGCATATTATGCTTATATATTATATACAATTATGCACTATATACACAAATACTCACTTTTTATATAATATATCCATATGTACCCATACCCACATATATACACTTTTATATTATCAATAGCATGTTATTGTAATTCCTCCTCCCTATACCTCATAAACATCTGTTCCTTATACCTTTTTTTGAACTGGTTTATAGTTGTACATTTCATGAGCTCCACATTCAAACTGTTCCATAGCTTTACTCCACAAATAGAAATACTGAACATTTTTAACGTTGTCCTAGCACTGCGAATTTTAAATTTCAATTTCCCCCTAAAATTATAGCCCCCCTCTCTATCCGAGAAAATTCTTTGGATATTCCTTGGTACTTTATAATTCCTTACTTTGTACATTACTAAGGCAGTTTTATATTCTATAATATCCCTGAATTTTAAACATTTTGAATTTAAGAATAGTGAATTAGTATGATCTCGGTAACCAGCACTATGAATTATTCTTGTAGCTCTTTTTGAAGTATAGTTATTGCATGAAGTGAACATTTATACATATTTCCTCACACCACTGAGCAGTAATTTAAGTACGGTAAAACCAGGGAACAGTAAAGAATGTGGAGTGAATTATAGTCCAGGACGTGCTTAGCTTTACTCAACACAGATATGCTTCTTGATAGTTTCATTATTATGTATTTTATGTGATTTCCAATTAATTCTCTCATCTATTATTACCCCAAGAAATGTATTATTAGAAACTCTTTCAATATCAACACCATCTACCTGTACATTTATTTACCCTATTTATTTTATAATTATTAAATAACATGATTTTTGTTTTAGACAGATTTAATGATAATTTATTTTGATCAAACCAACTTTTTAACCTGCACAATTCTGAAGAGATTGTTTTCTAACTCATGTAAATTTGTTCCAGAACAAAACATATTTGTGTCATCTGCAAATAATACCATCTTAAATATCTTTGATACATTGCACATATCATTTATATAAAGAATAAACAGTTTAGGACCCAATACTGACCCCTGAGGGACACCACAATCAATATTCAAACGAGTTGACACAGAGTCACCCAACTTCACAAATTGTGTCTGTTAGGACTTGAACTATCTCGGCCTCTAGAGGCCGCTATTATTTTCTGTTGTTGTCATGTTTGTTTTGACTGCTAGAGGTCGCTATTGTTTGTGTGTTGTGTTTTGTTTTTCCATGTGTCTTGTGCCCGCCTAGTCCTCATTATTGCCACCTGTGTTCTATTTTAGTTTGTGTATAAATGCTTCCTCAGTTTGGTCCCTAGTCACGGAGTCTTTGTGCTGTTATGTTATCACCTGAGATCTCTGTTCCAAGTTCCTTGCCTTTGTGGTCTTTTGTACTTTGTTTTCTTGTGGACATTTTGGACTTTGTATTTACCGTTTTGGGATCTTCTGAGCGTTTGGATTTTTGCCTTTTCTTTTCTTATCTTTGGCTTTTTGTTTTGACTTTGAACTTTTGGATTTTTTATTTTTCTTGTATATCTTCTGAGCGTTTGGATTATACTTTTTGTTTTTGCCTGGGATTTTGTTTATTGTAAATAAACTGTTTTTCTACTCTACTTTTGCCTCACTCCTCTGCACTTGAGTCTTTCCCCTGGTGGCCTAGTGGGGGTTTGCTGGATCACTACACCAGCGACCTGAGTTTGATCCCCAGCAAAACCCTAACAGTGTCCTGTTGCTTAAATAACTTTTTATCCAATTTAATACAACTCCCCTTACCCCATATTGTTCCATCTTATTAATTAATATATCATGATTAATAGTATCAAAAGCTTTTTGAAGATCAATAAATATCCCATTGACATTTCTTATCTATAGAGTTACTGATTTCTTCAACTGATTCCATTAGTGCCATCTCTGTTGATCTATTTGCTCTAAATCCATATTGATTATCACTGAGTAGTTTGTATTTTTCAATGAATTTATCTAATCTGTTATTGAATAGTTTTTCAAGAATTTTGGAGAATTGAGGAAGTAAAGAAACAGGTCTGTAATTTGTGAAGTTGTGTTTGTCCCTAGATTTATACAGTGGAATTACTTTTGCTATTTTCATATTGCTTGGAAATGTACCGGTTTGAAATGACAAGTTACAGATGTATGTTAATGGTTTAGAAATCCCCCCAATAATAGCTTTCACTAGTTTCATATCAATATCATTACAATCTGTGGATATTTTATTACTACATTTATTAACTATATCAATAATTTCCCTCTCATCTACTGGTGTAAGAAACATAGAACAAGAATTCCTCTTTATAATATTATCTATACAATCATCATTTGTTACTGGATCAGAGATATTTTGAGCTAATCTTGATCCAACATTAACAAAAAAAATTATTAAAACTATTAGCAACTACATCCATGTTATAATTTTTGATACCTTTGTTATTAAAGTATTTAGGGTAATGTATTTGTCCAGAGCCATCTTTAATAATACTATTTAATATATTCCATATTCCTTTAATATTATTATTATATATTAATTTACCATAATAATCCTTCCTACATCTCCTTATGACACTCGTTAACTTATTTTTATATTTTTTATATTTATTTTCTGCGTCTTTGGTTCTTAATTTAATAAATTCTCTATATAGAGTGTTTTTCTTCTTACAGGCATTTTGTAATCCCTTAGTAATCCAAGGTTGGTCATAATAATTTTGTTTTGTACTATATTGCTTCAGTGAGCAATTTTTATCATATAATAATTTGAATATACTTAAAAAGTTATCATATGCTCTATCAATACTATTCTCTATGTAAACTGATTCCCAGTCTTGTATAAATCATTATTTAATGTAAACATGGCCTCCTCAGTCCTAACTCTTCTATACTTAAGTTTATGGTCTGTCACATTTCTCTTATGATTACAGTCATAAATTGTAAAAACTGGTAGATGATCACTAATATCATTGATTAATATTCCACTTATGTTATTATCTATATCATTGGAAAATATATTATCTATTAAGGTAGCACTATGGTCAGTAATTCTGGTGATTTTTGGGTGGAGACTCATACTGTACATGGTATTAATAAATTCCTCAGTCATACTGTGCTTATTAGGGTTCAACAGATCAATATTAGTATCCCCACAAACGAAGATAACTTTTATTATCTACTGTAAATGTCTTTACTACCCAGTCCTTAAACACCTCTATACTAGTTTCTGGCCCTAATACATTTCTACTTTTTTCAATATTAATTTCGATTGTTAAACATTCTAATAAGTTATCAATCACAGTTGTCATGCCATCTATTAACTTATAATTCAAATTACAGTCCGCATACACCACCACTCCTCCTCCACCTTTATTTTTCCTGTTTATATAATTAAATTCATATCCAGCCAGTTCGAAATCCACTCCTTTCTCCAGGTCAGTCCAGCTCTCCGTTATGGCAATTATGTTGAATGGATGAGTAAACTGACTTCAGTATTTCTTGATGTGTTTGAAGTTAGCGTCCATGCTTCTGCTGTTGAAGTGTATTATTGATCATTTTCCCACAGCCTCAGTGGACTGATTGGACTGTTCCTCTGTGTAATGGTGGCAATTGTCCTTAATGGTTGAGAAAAAGTTATTGTCCAGGTCTGTGTCATTATCTATATCCAATAGTTTATTATCTGTGAATTCATGTGGTTTCACTTCCAGGTTTTCATAATCAACAAGCATTTGCGTGAGCTGAGTAGTGTTCCGGGTAATGGATGAAGGAGTTATTTCGGTGTGTGTCATGGTTGAGTTTGGTGTAGTGTCCCATCGGTATTGATTACCATACAGTCCCGATAGCATCACTGGTATTTGTCCAAGTCCTCGATGCTTCGTATGACCAGAACTCTCGCCTCCTCCGGTGTCCCGTTCAGCTTAATGAATACTATGCAGTTGGTGATCCATGTAGACTGAATTTTATTGTCCTTCTTCAGATGTCGTGCTTTTCTGGCAATGTCAGCATTGTGTTTTGTCAGGTGCTTGTTGATGTAGACGTTTGTCCCTTTCAGTTTTCTTCCTTGTTTCAGTAGTGTAGCTTTATGTTTCCGGCTGATGAATCTCATGATGATGGTCTGCTTGTCACTGGTGTTCCTCCTTGGAAGCGGGTGGCAAGCCTCGATGTTATCGCAGTCCAGGTGAATTCCCCTGGACTGCAGGAAAGCAGCTACCTGCTGCTCCGTGGAGCTCACATCCAGCTCCCCGGGCTCCTCCCCGCTGATAGCAGTCACCGCCCGAGCCTATGACCGAGGTTTTACCTGGAGCCCGGTGACGACAACGTCGTTCATTCTGGAGTATTGCTCCAGGTCGGCCACTCGGCTTTCCAGGTCGGCAATCCGCTTATCCTTCTCCACATTCTGGATGCGTGAGACCTGTGTGTTCAGAGTAAGTGTCCCTATAGTGTGAAGAATGTTGTGAATGTGTTCTACAGGAAATCAGACACTGAAGCTGCTTTTACATAGGCACTTGTGCTAGAACAAGTTTTTCCCAGAACAAGCTGCCCCAGCGCAACTGCCCACCTAAACACGATTTGTTCTGGAGCAATTTGACACCAGTGGGTGAAACTTACTCCACTTTACAAGTTGCAACTTGCTCCACTTCACAAAGTGGTTCAGTTTGTTCCAGGCACAACTTGTTCCATCTTACCATTTAAACACAGTCAGTGCCAAGTAGGAGGGGTTTACACATGCACAGTAGCATTTATCCGGGTTATTTATCATCCACACAAGACCAGTGGCTCCCAGCCACTGGTTCAGATATGTGGATGACACCTGGGTTAAAATCAAAACCCAAGGCAAGGCAAGTTTATTTATATAGCACCTTTCATACACCGTGGCAGTTCAATGTGCTTTACAGAAGTAAAAGCAAAACAGTAAACAATAGAAAATAAAATTACATAAAATAAATGGGGAAGAAAATTAATAAGAATTAAACAATAGTAGAAATAAAATAATAAAATGAGATAAAAGTTCAATTTAAAAAAAACAAAAAAAAGCAGAATAAAATAGAATAAAAGTTAAGTAAAATTTAAAACATGGAGAGACTGTAAAAGTAAAGAGTTTAAAACATGTAGAGATGGCAATATTAATAATTTAGCAGAAAGCATCTGAGAACAGCTTGGTCTTTAGTCTAGATTTGAAGCTGCCAACAGCAGGAGCATTTTTGATGTCCTCTGGCAGTTGGTTCCATAGCTGTACTGCATAGTAGCTAAAAGCTGCTTCACCACACTTTGTTTTAACAACAGGTTTTAACAGTAAATTTTTCTGCTGCGATCTGGTAGATCTGATTGGGTTAGGCCACTGCAACATATCAGAGAGGTAATTGGGCCCTGTACCATTTAGAGACTTGTACACCAGCAGCAATGCTTTAAAGTCAATTCTGTAGCTTACTGGAAGCCAGTGAAGGGACCTTAGAATTGGAGTAATGTGTTCTGTTCTTTTTGTTCGTGTGAGAACCCTAGCTGCTGCATTTTGAACCAGCTGAAGTTGTTTGACGGTTTTTTTTGGCAGGCCTGTGAAAAGGCCATTGCAGTAATCAACCCTACTAGAGATGAAGGCATGTATAAGTTTTTCCAGATCATTTTTTGACATAAGTCCTCTTAGTTTGGAAATGTTTTTTAGGTGATAAAATGCCGTTTTAGTGATTGCTTTCATATGCCTCTCAAAGTTTAGCTCGCTGTCAATAAAAACACCAAGATTTTTAATCATTTCTTTTGTTTTAATCCCCTTTGTGTCAAGAATAGTGGTAATCCTGAGTCTTTCATCTTTTTTTCCAAATAGAATTACTTCTGTTTTATCTGTGTTCAGCTGAAGAAAATTTTGTGACATCCAGTTGTTGATTTGATCGATACACTGGTAGAGACATTCAAGGGGGGTATAATCATTAGGTGATAGAGCGAAATAAATTTGGGTATCATCTGCATAGCAGTGATATAAAATTGAATTGTTCTTGATAATTTGCCCAAGTGGGAGCATATAAAGGTTGAATAGTAATGGTCCAAGAATCGACCCCTGGGGGACACCACAGGTCAAGGACATTGATGTTGAGGTACAATTTCCCATGGTAACAAAGAAGCTTCTATCTTTTAAGTATGATTTTAACCAATTGATAACTTTACCAGTCAATCCAACCCAGTGTTCAAGTCGATATAGCAGTATGTTGTGATCAACAGTATCAAAAGCTGCACTGAGGTCCAGTAATACCAGGACCGATGTTTTGCCTGCATCAGTATTAAGACGTATGTCATTTATAACTTTAATCAGCGCTGTTTCAGTGCTATGATTGGCACGAAATCCTGACTGAAAATTATCAAAACGGCTGTTTGATATCAAGAAGGCAGTTAATTGATTGAAGACAATTTTTTCAAGGATTTTCCCGATGAATGGTAGATTTGATATTGGCCTGTAGTTATTTAATACTGAAGGATCCAGATTATTTTTTTTTAAGTAGGGGCTTTACAACGGCTTTTTTCAAGGACACAGGAACAATGCCAGTCTCTAGGGATGTATTTATGATTTGAAGCACATCTGTAATTCTAAGATGTAGAACAGACTTAAAAAAGTTGGTGGGCAGAATGTCCAATTCAGATGTTGAGGAACTGAGATTTTGTACAGTTTTTTTCAAGAGTCTCATAATCAATTAAACAAAATTCTGACATTGTGTTGAAGTTATCTGTCTGTGTCACTGGTGATTGCAGTTTTTCAATTATTTGCAACTGAGATGTATTATGAGCAATATTATGTCATATTTTATCAATTTTACCTTTAAAGAAGGATGCAAACTCATTGCATTTATTAACTGAGAGAAGTTCAGGTGCTAATTGTGGTGGGGGATTAGTTAGCTTCTCTACTGTTGAAAATAGCACACGGGCATTGTTCATATTCCTGCTGATGATATTGGAGAAGAAAGACTGTCTTGCTTTACGAATTTCATAATTATATTTACAAAGCATCTCTTTATGGATTTGATAATGGATGTGAAGTTTAGTTTTGCGCCATTTTCTTTCAGTCTTTCTACATTCTCTCTTTAACAGTTTAACAGCTGGGTATTGCTTCCATGGTGCTTTCTGCTTATCATTGACTCTTTTTGATTTTGAATGGAGCAATATCATCCATAATTTGGGTCATATTTAAACCCATGAGGTGGAAGCCTTCTCTAAGCACATCAATGCAGCGGATATCAAAATCAGTTTCACTCGGGAGGAGGTCAGTGGGAATAATCTAGCCTTCTTGGATAGTGATGTACACATTAGACAAGACAGAAGCCTTAGCATCAAGGTCTACCGGAAACCCACGCAGACCAGTACCTACTCTTCGACTAAAACCACCCACTGGAACACAAATTGGGGGTCATTAGGACCTTGCAACACAGGGCTCAGAACATTCCTACAAAGGTACAGGGAAAAGAGAAGGAGCAGAATCACATCAAGAAAGCACTTTAGAACTGCGGGTATCTCAACTGGGCTTTCTTCAAGAGCAGAAAAAGGAACAGTCAGTGTTTAAACAGAACTGAGCAGTGAGAGGACAATAAAGTAAGTTAGAAACAAGCTTTTGATCACTGATTAGTGCATGTCCACTTTTGTGTTTACGTGTCTAATCTCCAGTTTGTCACGGATAGTGAGTGTAGAAACATGAAGGAAAGCGGGAGCAACTTGTTCCTGCTGCCCGTGTAAAAGCAGCTTGAGAGTTAAAGCTGTGGCCTGGAGCAGTAATACAGTGTGGTGCTTGGACCCCGTCTATCACTGTTTTTAATTTTGTGTGTGTGTGTGTGTGTGTGTGTGTGTAGGAGATCTCCCTGTTCTCTGTGGTGGATGTGCAGCTGATTGCTGGTGAAGGTCCTCTCAGATACACTGCAGTACTGATGAGTCCCACATACACACAGTCTTGAACACACACACACACACACACGTTTGTGTCCATTTTAGATTCAGTAGGGATTAATCAGAATGTCATAGGACCGACCCATAATGGTGGTCACACCCTCGATCTAATACTAACATTTGGGTTAAACGTAGACAATATAGTCACACTTCCACAGTCTGAAGTTATCTCAGATCATTATCTCATCTCATTCAAACTATGTCTGAGTAATAATATATGCACCTCACCACGCTACTGTATTAAACATACATTCACATCAACTACTGCACAGAGCTTTATAAATGATCTCCCAGAGTTATCAACTTTGATTGGGTCACTGTCAGCTCCTGCAGAACTTGATCAGGCAACTGAATGCTTAAGGCCAATTTATGCTGACAACGCAGTCCTCGCAGATAGCGTCGCAGATGGCGTCTGCGTAGCCTCCCCCTTCGCAGACGCTCTGTGCGCACCTCCCAAAAATTGTGACCACCGCAGAAGCCTCCCTGGATGACAGCTGACATGAAAGCATGGCTTCTCTTCCCAGTGTGAGAGAGGTAGGAGGAAAGAGATTTGGTAACGAACTGTTGATGTTTTGCAGAGAATTCCGACCGACCACCCATGAACTTCACCACCTGCTCATGACCAAGATGGGTATAGATTGGAACAAAGTTTCCAAAGAGTGGCCGGAAGCTGACCAGCAAATGACTACACCAGACTGGAGTGCAGCTGGGAATGGTGAGTACAGAGATACCATCACTGCTCTCTGTGCTCGTCTGGACAGTGCTTTTCCCTTGAACATAGACATTACTAAGATCAGTGTGTGTAAGCAAGAAGATGGTGAAGTGGTGTCAGTGTTTCTCGCCTGTCTCACCGCCGTGCATGAGAAACACAGTGGCCTGACCAGACCCGTGACCCTGGCTGGAGTGGAAGGCACTCCTGAGGTCTGGGAAGCGCACCTGCGGAACAGTATCATGAATGGTATGAATCCAGCAGTGGCCAAGTCAGTAAAGCAGCTCTGTCTCCTGTGGGAAACCGCCAGCCTCACCAAGATCGAGCAGTACGCTGTGCATGCAGAAAGGCTGCTAAAAGAGAAGGAGAAGACAAAGTCAACACAAAGAGACCAAGACCTACACGCTGCCACTCTCACTCTTCTCCAGACTGTTCAGCCTGGATGAAGAGGAAGAGGTCGAGGTAGGGGCCGAGGCAGGATGACCTAGGGTGACTCGTCCTGGATAAAAGGTGCAACCTGCTACAACTGCAATCAGAAGAGACACATTGCTCGAAATTGCCTCCACAGTAGCAGCCAAAGGCCCTGTGAGGAGTACAGCAAAGCAGACTGACGGGCGGACTCCGGGAACGGGCCCCACACAGAGAACAGGGGAGGTAACACACACCTGATGATACACATACACATAGACAGAAACATTCACATAACGTTAAACACATTAGTAGCAGCACCTGCATGCAACAGCAAGACTACACAGAAATGCCCGATACACCAGTCCAGATAGATACACCTGAAGTTGCATTAAGTTTGTTAAAATACACAACTACTCCCTTGTATGTCCCTCACTGTATGTGGGCATGTGTTAACCTTTTTAGTAGATTCTGGAGCAGGACACTCAGTTATACAACATGGGGTACTAAGTGGTCGAGTTGTAAAATCAAACCGGGGGGATGGTGAAATGTTTAGTCGCGTGTCGACCCATCGGTCGGTCCGTCGGTGGGAAACTGGTTTGCTTTTAGGAGGGTTTGCACACAACGTAGGTCTGTGGACCTTGTTCATTTACCAGACATACAGTATTTTGTGCTGATACAGTGTGTAGTACACACTGTGTACCCTTTTTATTGTTGTAAAAAACATAATATACTGGTATTTTACTGTAAAACATGCACAGTGTGGATGTCATGGGTCATATTTAGTCAGTCTCCTGGCTGACATACCGACCACATTCTCCATATTAGGGTGAAATGCAGATGACAAATTTGAAGTGTAACTTCATAGTCATGGTAGGCTCCTTTTAAATCGTTTGGTAAATAATTTATTAAAACCTCAGCAGGCAATGTAAATGAACAACTGAATCTTTTCATATCAAGTCAATAGAATTTTTATTCAAAGCTGAACATTGGGAACATTGAGTTAAATACAGAGGTAGGTAGGGAACCAATAAGCTAAAACAAGCAACAGTAAATTGTAAATCAGACTAAACTTCCTAAAAGATGTTTGAGGCATTATGCATTTTTTTTGTTTTTTCCTTTTTGTTATTACTGTGTTTATTCTTATGAGTAATGCAAATTATACATGTCCATACCGGTTATTATTTTAATGGAAAGAAAAGAAAAGTACTTATAATGTTATTTCTGATTTATTTATTATCTGAACGAGGATTTGAGCTTTGAAAAATGACCGGATTCTTTCTGTAACATTGATTCCCGCTGTTATCTAGGTCACGTGACACCTTAACGTTGACTGTTACCAAGGAGCTGCCTTGGATACTTTGATACTTTGCTTTGATACATAGCAGCACTTTGATACATACTGGATACAAGCTAGCAAAATGAGTTAAAAGCAGGCATCTTTGGAAAATTTCTTTGGAAAGGGGAAAAGGCCCATTGAGGAGACAGAAGAAGAGCCTATGACGAAGAAAAAGAAAGCTGCATTTTAGCAGACACTGTCGAGTCCTACACCAATCCTGCTCTGCCTGACATGTTGTGACCGGCTCTCTAATGAGGCAATCAGAGGTGGAAAGAGTACTAAAATATTATACTCAAGTACAAGTACTGTTACTCTGATGAAATTTTACTTAAGTACAAGTAAAGTTACCAGACAAAAAATCTACTCAAGTAAAAAGTAAAAAGTAGATCATTTAAAATGTACTTTGAGTAAAAGTAAAACGTTACTTTTAACAATGGGTGTTTTCTGCCTCCATTGTGTTGTGCAAAAATGAAAAAGAACAGGAAACAAGGATATATGTACATCTCAACCCAGATGTTTTATTTAAAGGAAGTGTATCAAATTGAATGCTTAGGATAATGCTGCATTAAAACTGAGACAAACAAAAAAGGTCAATACACACAGTCATGTCGTTTACATCGCCCTGACCACACACAAAGCATTGTACACGAAATATGAAAGTGAAATGTTGCACCGAAATTTCGTAGCTTGCCTGTGTGCACTGTGTGTTATTGAACAATTCAATTCAAACATTATTTGTTTTGTTTAGTATTCCTTTCTGGCCTGTTGGATGTAGAATGGTAGGAGGACTGATCACGTCAGGTTGGTGAGCTAACTTGCTTGCATGATTAGCCAACCGAATAACAGACTAGTTACCGTTATGTTACAGTACCAACAGTTTGCTACTTCAACATTAGCAATGCCATCCACTATTTTTGGAATATAACCAGCCTATTGTCGGTTTTACTATGGAAAGGAAACATTATGATCAGGGGCACAGATACGTTTTTTGAACTGGGGGGGACAAAAAACTGGGGGGACAAAAAACTGGGGGGGACAAAGCTGCCAGCAAACCAACCCCAACCCCGATATGCCTGTCAAACTTGTTGTGGGTAACCATAGCAACCAAGCTCGAGCTCGCAACCTGTGCAGTCTGTGCAGCTCAACCAACCGAATATCAGTCTTTGTTTTGTTTTATGTGAGTTGTTGCAACTATGTATACACTGCTGTGCACCTCAATAAACCGAATGGTAATTAGTCTTTTGATTTTTCCATGAGGTTTGCCTTATGCAAAGAAAGACAGCATAGACGTTTTTTCCTCCCTATAAGTGGGGGGGGACCGAACGAGGTGAATTTAAATCTGGGTGGGACGAATCCCACCCGTCCCACCCTCTATCTGCGCCCGTGATTATGATGCCAATGACAATACTTACCTCAGCATGCTTGCGCAGATTAGACGTCGAATTTTTGTATGCCGCAATGGTTGTCTTCTTGGGCACACATAATCTGCATTGCATAATGAAACTGTCACCCCTTTTCTCTATGAAGCTGAAGTGATCACGTATGTAGGGCCAGGGGTGCACTTCATTACTGGAAGAAATTGCGTTTTCTGCAGGGTCGTCCACCACAGGTTCCTCGGTCTCCTCCATGTCCACAGGGGCACTTTATCAACACCCGTGGCCCAGGGGCTAGGCCCCTCATAGGCTACATGTCAACCCTACCCTTACCGTTGGCCAGGAAAACACTCTTATTTTATTTGCAATATGTGTCAAGCATTTACAGTGTAAGCACATAATTAGCCTAGAAGCCTCCGATAGGTTACGTTTGGCTCAGCGTAGCTGCGCAAGGCCCACGCTCACATCACTCAACACATCTGACCACAGAGGGAGAGAAGAACGCGCGCATTATCATTACAGAGCCGGTTCTGATTATTACCACGGACAGGACAGTGATGCTGCGTAACTTTCACGCAGGGGCATGGCCAGAGATAACCACACAAGCGCGCGTGCGCTATAATGTAGACCTATGTGTTGTAAACATAAAACACACACACCTACAGACAAGTCCTTTTAAAAAATAAAATACATAAAAATAGCTCAGCGGCATGAAAACAAACATTCACTGCAAATCAAGGTACTTGGCTCGGCGGCCACATGAAACGTAAACACCATGGACAGCGGCCAAACTCATAACTCTACAGACCGAAATACACGAAACCAAGTCCTACTAGGGTCTATTTTACCGATCTATGTTCAAGCATCATGCAAGTCTTCCTTCTCCTTGAATAAGACCGTGCATTCAACTGCCTTTTTGACATGACTGCATCGAAATACCACTTGCAACAATATTTCACGCACTCCATCAAGAAAAAAGTTAAACATGATGAACACGGGCATACTGTTTTGAGCATATGATTTTTTAAAAGCATCATGCAAGTCTTCCTTCTCCTTGAATAAGACTGTGCATTCAACTGCCTTTTTGACATGACTGCATCGAAATACCACTTGCAACAATATTTCACGCACTCCATCAAGAAAAAAGTTAAACATGATGAACACGGGCATACTGTTTTGAGCATATGATTTTTTAAAAAGAAACTAGCTACATCAAAGTCCTTCAATAAACCCATCCTTTAGCGCAAATGAGCTTAACCTAGTTCAAAGCATGACGCTAGCAGTAGCTGCATAAGGCAAAATCATGTGGGCCTTTCATAAACAACAAGCCACGGCGGGCAAACATTAATAATCAAGCGTCCTTACCTTAAAACGTTGTCTTGACCACAGAACTTCTCAAGTATTTCACTTAAATCCACACGGGTTAACAACACACCCAACACAGCTAGCGAGAAATGTGGATATGCACTAGCTTTGTATTGCTATTCCCCTCAGTATGCTTACTCTGTCTGCTGCCCGAACTGTGAACATTATAGCCTACAATCTTTTCATCAATTTCTTCAGTAGATGCCGTTTAAGACATTTTATTATCCCCATCGAAATATGCTATTATACTAACAGGATTATAACTCAAATCACACGACACGTATTCAAATCACAACTGATTTATTTTACTGTTGGACAGATCATAGCATATCTAGCCTAGCTGCACATAGCCTAGCTGCTGGTAGGCTGATAACTGATAAGTAGCTGATAGTCTGAACAGATTGGTGATCCTTACCTTAAAAAAGTCTGTGACTTTAGGCAACGATTCTATCATTACCTGCATCTCTCTTTTTTTCCTTTTATGCGCCCCGCTAACATGTGAACGCTTCATCTTTCAAAGCCTCTAAATTTGTGTCTCTGTAGTCTGCAGTCTTTGGCGCGCTTTCGTGCGTGACGTTACATTTTGTTACATTTTATTCTGGTACAGTTGTGGGTGTTCGTTTCACGAACCACATCCGCCATGTCTCTTACAGCAGGCTACTGTGCGCTCATTTATTTCTAACCTTATTTCTATCCGTACATTAATGTAGGCCCACGATTCCGACAGTTTATTATTTTATTAATATTACAAGGCCCCTGATTGGCTGTGGCCCAGGGGCGTGAGCCCCCCGAAGCCCCCCCCTTAAAGCGCCGGTGCATGTCCGCCATCGTCTGTGTGAGACTCGCGCGCGCGACAACTGTCCTTCCCGTGATTCATTTCCAGAACCCATTTCCCCTTCTCTGTTTTAGCCTTTTTTTATTTTTTATTTTTTTTACTCAGTAACGGTTGTGATGTAAAATGTACCGAAGTACACTACTTAAAAGAAAACATACTTAAGTAAAAGTAAAAGTACACTCTTTAAAAATTACTTGAAAAAGTATAAGTACACAAAAAAGCTACTCAAGTACAGTAACGTGAGTAATGTAATTCGTTACTTTCCACATCTGGAGGCAATGAAGCCTTCAAAACTGCTAGTGTCGTTTATTTTAGCCTTCCTGTCTTGAATAACACTTTTTGTTGCCTGAAGAATAATAAACGAACGTCCAGGCTGATTAAATTAATGGCCTTATACAAGAAATCAAAGCTAACATGAACCTGAGTAAGCTATCGATAGCTGGCTAGACTCCAAACTAACATTCATGATGATAGCTGTGTTGTTATCCGCCGCCCACAAATTAGGCTACATATCGGTAACTTTACAGTGTGATAGTGGGCTCACAGAAAGTGTGACTGATATTCGTAACTCTTGACTTACCTCCTGAAATGTTTGACTTACCTCCTGAAATGGCCTCTAGAGGCCAAAACAAACATGACAAGAAAAGGAAATAACAGCGGCCTCTAGAGGCCAAAACAGTCCCAGTCCTAACAGGACCCCCCCCCCTCTAGGAGCGTCTCCTGATGTTCCCAGGGCGATCCGGATGGGCCGAATGGAAGTCCCGACACAGTTCTTTATCTAAGACGTCCCAAGCGGGAACCCAGCAGCACTCCTCAGGACCATAACCCTCCCAGTCCACTAGATATTGAAGCCCGCCGCGGACCTGGCGGGAGTCAAGCAGGCGATGCACGGTGAACACAGTCTGACCCTGGAAGATGCGGGGGGGTGGAGGGTTCCTAGGGGCAGGGGCATATGTGGACGTCAGTACGGGCCGCAACAGGGAAACATGGAATGTGGGGTTGATCCTCAGAGTCTGGGGCAACTGGAGCCGGTAGGCGACAGGGTTCACCCTGCGCACCACCTTGAAGGGGCCAATGTAGCGAGGAGCAAGCTTGCGGTTCTCCACCCACAGTGGAAGGTCCTTAGTGGACAGCCAAACCCGCTGCCCAGGGCGGAAAGCGTGGGCAGGTCTTCTATGGCGGTTGGTCTGAGTCTGGTTGGTTCTGGAGGTCTGGATGAGGGTCTTCCTGACCTTGCTCCAGGTCTTGCGACACCGTCTCACATATTGGTTGACTGAGGGCACCCCCGCGTCCTCCTCCTGGTCCGGGAACAGAGGTGGCTGGAACCCGAATTGGCACTGGAATGGCGACAGCTTGGTGGCCGATGACTGCAGGGTGTTGTGGGCGTACTCTGCCCATGGCAGCCAGGTGCTCCACAATGTCGGGTTATCCATAGCCAGGCCTCGCAGGGTGGTTTCCAGGTCCTGGTTGAGCCTCTCCGTCTGGCCATTGGACTGTGGGTGAAACCCAGAGGAGAGGCTGGCAGTGGCTCCGATGACCTTGCAGAACCCGTGCCACACTCGGGAGGAGAACTGGGGCCCTCGGTCTGAGACGATGTCCTGTGGGAGACCAAAGACTCGGAAGACATGATTAAAAATATGTTTGGCTGTTTCAAGAGCAGAAGGGAGTTTGCACAGTGGTATGAAGCAGCAGGCCTTCGAGAATCTGTCGACTATAACCAAAATGACAGTGTTACCTTGAGACTCAGGGAGACCCGTGATGAAGTCGACTGCCACGTGGGACCAGGGACGCCGGGGAATGGTCAGAGGATGCAGGAGACCCTGGGGACGCTGTCGCGGGTTCTTGGTTCTGGTGCAGACCTCACAGGACAAATGACCTTACTTCCTTCTCCATGTTAGGCCACCAGAAGCGTCTTTTCAGGAAGTCCAGGGTCCTCCGAGCTCCCGGGTGGGTGGTGAGAGGGGAAGAGTGACCCCACTGGAGAACCTTGGCCCGGGCTTGATGTGGGACGTACAAGAGGCCCGGTGGCCCTGTCCCAGGACCGGGGTCCTGGCGTTGGGCTCGTCGGACGGCCTCCTCAATACCCCAGCGGACAGGGGCCACAATCCGGGACACAGGGATAATAGGCCCGACTTCACTCTCCCTGTTAGTGGCAGAGAACAGCCTGGACAGTGCGTCAGGTTTGTGTTCTTGGAGCCGGGGCGGTACGAGAGGGTGAAGTCAAACCGACTGAAAAACAGGGCCCACCTAGCCTGTCGTGGGTTCAGTCTCTTGGCTTGCTGGAGGTACTCCAGGTTCTTGTGGTCAGTCCAAACCAGGAATGCATGTTGCGTTCCCTCCAGCCAGTGCCTCCACTCCTCAAGGGCCAGTTTGACCACTAGCAGTTCTCGATCCCCCACATCGTACCGGGACTCTGCAGGACTCAGGCGGTGGGAGAAGTAAGCGCAGAGGTGCAGCTTTCCTTCCGAACGTTGAGAGAGCACCGCGCCGACACCACTGTCCGAGGCGTCCGCCTCCACGATGAATGGTTGGGAGGTGTCCGGGAGGACCAGAATGGGTGCCGTGCAGAAGCAGTGCTTGAGGTCTTTGAATGCCTTTTCCGCCTGAGGAGACCAGACATAAGATCCACCTGTCCCTTTGGTGAGGTCCGACATGGGTGCTGCTACAGAACTAAAGTTCCTGATAAACTTGCGGTAGAAGTTAGCAAATCCTAAGAACCGCTGAACCTCTTTGACGGACTTGGGAGTGGGCCAGTCCTGGACGGCCAGGGTCTTGGCTGGGTCCATTTGGAGTTGGCCTGTCCGTACAATAAAACCCAGAAAGGAGACCTCAGGAACATGAAATTCGCATTTCTGGGCCTTGGCGAACAGATTGTTCTGTAGCAGCCTCTGGAGAACCTGGCAGACATGGTGGCGGTGCTCCTGCATGGTCTTGGAAAAGATAAGGATGTTGTCGAGGTAGACAAAAACGTACAGGTTAATCATGTCCCTCAAGACGTCGTTGATTAGGGTCTGAAAAACAGCTGGTGCGTTGGTGAGTCCGAAGGGCATCACCTGGTATTCGTAGTGCCCAGACGGGGTGTTAAAGGCAGTCTTCCACTCGTCTCCCTGTCGGATACGGATGAGGTGGTATGCGTTCCGTAGGTCCAACTTGGTGAAGACGGTGGCGCCTTGGAGCAGGTCGAATGCTGTGGACATCAGCGGAAGGGGATATCGGTTGCGCACAGTGATCTTGTTCAGGCCCCTGTAGTCAATACATGGTTGGAGCCCCCCATCCTTCTTGCTGACAAAGAAGAAGCTGGCACCAGCAGGTGAGGTGGAGGGTCGAATGAACCCAGAGACCAGGGTGTCTTTGAGGTATTCCTCCATAGCCTTGTGTTCTGGCTGAGAGAGGGAGAATAGTCTGCCCCGAGGTGGGGTAGTCCCAGGGAGCAAGTCGATGGCACAGTTGTAGGCACAGTGTGGAGGAAGAACGGCGGCTCTGCTTTTGCTAAATACCTCCTTCAAATCCCAGTACTCTGTGGGAACTTGAGATAGCTCGGTGAGATCAGGGGGCTCGGCAGGAGACACAGGAGAGCTAGAGAGCAGACAAGAGGCATGACACGCAGGGCCCCATTCCACAACCTGGCTTGTTACCCAGTCTATGCGAGGGTTGTGGCGGGTAAGCCAAGTAAGGCCTAGAATAACTGGGAACTCAGGTGAAGGAATCAGGTGTAGGGATATTTCTTCCTTGTGACCTTGAGACTGGAGGAAGACTGGAGAAGTAACTTGGGTGACTCTTCCATCACCTAACGCTTGGCCATCGAGGGCAGTCACAGACAGTGGAACTTCAAGGGGCGCAGTTGGGACATTGATGCTTTGGGCGAAGTGGATATCCATAAAGTTTCCAGCCGCCCCTGAGTCTAACAAGGCTTGACAAGAGTGGATGGACTCATCCCAGGAGATGGAGACCAGGATGTAGATTCCTTGGCCAGGGAGTCCGGGAGAGAGGGTAGGCCCCGTCACAACCCTCCCTCGGCTGGACGGGGCGGTCCTTTTCCCAAGAGCTCGGGACATGATGCTCGGAAGTGACCAGGCTTGCCACAGTAGATGCAGCACTTGTCCCTCCTTCTGTGCTCCCTCTCGGCTACGGAGAGACGAGTACGGCCAACTTGCATGGGCTCTGGACAGTCACTGGAGGAGGTAGACGGGCTCCATGTTGAGGCAGTGAGGCCGGGGAGGCTCAGGACTTGGCGGCGTTCTCTAATCCTGTTGTCCAGACGAATAGCATGTGAAATCAGTGTTTCGAGGTCACTTGGGCATCCGATAGAGGCCAGACCATCTTTGATGAGGTCAGACAGACCGTGGTGAAAGGCTGAAACCAGGGCAGTCTCGTTCCATCCACTTACTGCTGCGAGCGTCCAGAACGAGATGGCGTAGTCTGCGACGCTTCCTCCTTGCTGGATGGACATGAGCTTTCTGGCTGCGTCTTTACTGATGTCTGCTTGATCGAAGACCTGAAGCATCTCTTCAGTAAACAGTTCAAAATCAGAGCACTCGGGTCCCCGTCTCTGCCAGATAGCTGTTGCCCAAGCTCGTGCCTTACCAGCTAACAAGGTTATCACAAAGGCGATCTTGCAGCGATCCGTAGTGTAGGTGGTAGGCTGGAGCTCAAAGGTGAGTTGGCACTGGGTAAGCAACTCCTGGCACTCACCGTGCTTGCCGTCATACCTCTGTGGTGCAGGAAGGCTGGGTTCGCGAGGTGAAGGAGACAGTGTGGCGGGAGGCACTGGAGCAGGAACAGGAGCTGGATCAGGATGAGGAGATGCAGGCAGAAGTGTCAGCTGTGCCAAGGTTTTCCCAATTTGCTGAAGGAGTTCCTCGTGGCGAGCAAGGGCCTCACGTTGGCTTGTGAGCGTACATCCATGAGCGTCCATGGTCGCTCTGAAGCGTGTCAAAGCTGCCATAATTCCCTGAAGGTTGGCCGGGTAGACAGTTGAAGCAGCCTCTGCTGAGTCGGTCATGACGGAGTCTTTCTGTTAGGGTTTTCCTAGGATTCGAACCTGGTTCGCTGGTGTGATAATCCAGCAAGCCCCCACTAGGCCACCAGGGGGATGACTCAAGTGCAGAGGCGTGAGGCGGAAGTAGAAAAGTATCAAAAAGGTTTATTTACAATATTTACAGTCCAACAAGTATAATCCAAAAAAATCAGAAGATGAAGGGAAAAATAAGAAATAACCAAAGTACAAAACAAAAGCCAAAAAAACAGAAAAGAAAAGGCAAAAATACCAACGCTCAGAAGATCCAAAAACACAGCAAATACTAGGTCCAACAAGAAAAGCAAAGTGCAAAACCAAAAAGACAAGGAACACGGTACAGAGGAAACTGGAGCTAAACATAACAGCACAAAGACTCCGTGACAAGAGGACTGAACTCAGGGGTATAAATACACAAACTAAAATAGGACACAGGTGACACTAATGAGGACTAGGCGGGGCACAAGACACATGGAAAACAACAAACATAAAACACAGAAACAGTGGCAGCCTCTAGAGCAGGGGTGTCAAACCTGATCCATAAAGGGCCGTGTGGCTGCAGGTTTTCATTCCAGCCATGCAGCAGCACCCTGATTTGGCTTATTCAATCAACTGACACACCCACCCTTTAATCAAGGGTGGGTGTGGCTGCAAGTATTTGACTGTGTGAAGACAGTTCAGTTGATTGAATGAGCCAAGTCAGGTGTGCTGCTGCATGGCTGGAATGAAAACCTGCAGCCACAAGGCCCTTTATGGATCAGGTTTGACACCCCTGCTCTAGAGTACAAAACAAACATGACAAGAAAAGGAAATAACAGCAGCCTCTAGAGGCCAAAACAGTCCCAGTCCTAACAGTCTTTTTATCTGGGGGAGGGGGAATCTCCCCTACTTAGATCAAAAGGTGCAGGCTATCTGCTGGTACCTCATATAATGAAGGCTACATCAGGGGGCAGAGCCTTTTCTTACAAAGCCCCACAGTTATGGAACAGCCTTCCAAGTAGTGTTTGGGAATCAGACACAGTCTCAGTGTTTAAGTCTAGGCTGAAAACATATCTGTTTAGTCAATCCTTTTGTTAATGGTGTTAAAGGTGTAGATCTGGAGGATCCTCAGACAGAGTGTTTTGATATACTGGGATGTATGGATGCTGTCAGTCCCTCACTCGCTTGCTCACTCGAGTTTGTTGACAGTGTAGTGGCTGGCTGCTTTATGTCCCGGGTCTCCCTCATGCCTGTGTTACCTTCTGGCTCTCCCCTTTTAGTTATGCTGTCATAGTTAGTTGCTGGAGTCCCTGCTTGTACTCAGTGCAATATGCATACTGTTCCTACTTATTCAAATGACATTGGGCATACCTGTACCTAACAACCTGTGTTTTCTCTCCCTCTTCCCCCCCAAATATGTCCCTCTGAGTTACATGGAGTCAACAGGAAATCTTTTGGTGGAGAGGGTGGAGACCTCGACTAGCTCTCGTAGCCTGCAGGGAATCGGCTGTCAGACATTCTGTCGCATGTCCCAGACCTGGTGAAATGTAACTGAATTGTCTTGGCCAGCCCTAAGGGTCCCATCTGCATCCCATCATTGCTGAGGAGTGTGCTCCCATCACCCAATCAAGCATCCAGCCAGAGCAGGTCAGGATATTTTTTAACCATATTAACATGCCATTGTTGTGTATTATGCCTGATGTCAAGACTCTCGTCTCTGCGAGCCTACCACACAGACATAATACTTGTCATTTTTAGGGCATACCTAATAACCTGGGCGGCACGGTGGTGTAGTGGTTAGCGCTGTCGCCTCACAGCAAGAAGGTCCGGGTTCGAACCCCATGGCCGGCGAGGGCCTTTCTGTGTGGAGTTTGCATGTTGTCCGTGTGGGTTTCCTCCGGGTGCTCCGGTTTCCCCCACAGTCCAAAGACATGCAGGTTAGGTTAACTGGTGACTCTAAATTGACCGTAGATGTGAGTGTGAATGGTTGTCTGTGTCTATGTGTCAGCCCTGTGATGACCTGGCAACTTGTCCAGGGTGTACCCCGCCTTTTGCCCGTAGTCAGCTGGGATAGGCTCCAGCTTGCCTGCGACCCTGTAGAACAGGATAAAGCGGCTAGAGATAATGAGATGAGATGAGACCTAACAACCTGTGTTTTCTCTCTCTCTCCCCCCCCCCCCCCCCCCAAATCTGTCCCTCTGAGTTACATGTCGGTCCTGGGATCGAGATGCTGACCTCTTCTGCTCCTCGGACCTGCTTGATCCATCCTGGTGCCCTGTATCTGGTTGGAGTCTCATCGCATCGCTCCTGTGGAGGATGGCCCCATAAGGACAGTTGAAAGTTACACCTGGAGGATGCTCTGGACTCTTTCAGTAATGCTTTTATGGCTGAGGACTACAGTTGACTTGCTAATTTTAGGACTGCAGTTGTCATGAACAGTTTTGCACTCAAGTTTCCATCAATGAAGAGTTACAACATCAACGAAACTGTCTTCATGTTAAAACTGTTAATATTATAGTCATGCTGTCTGTTGTTGCCCAAATGAGGATGGGTTCCCTTTTGAGTCTGGTTCCTCTCGAGGTTTCTTCCTCATGTCATCTGAGGGAGTGTAGCAGTTCGGATGGGTGGGTGGAGCACAGAAGGACGGCAGGCCAGAACTGAGTTCAAAAAACCCGTTTATTATAGCTTTTCAGCTTGCTTTTCAGCTTTCTTTCACTCACTTTCACTCACTCACACACATCTGTTGTGGTCAGGTTGGGGAGAGACCCCGCTCTGCTCTCGCTCTCTTCCTTAAATAGGGCGCGGTCACTGGGGAAGACACACAAGCACATTAATCAACCTCAGGTGCAGTGATTCTGCCACTTACCTTCCCCGACTCCGCCCTCCGGTCACAGACCGATGCTTGGCCATGCCCCCGCTGCCACAGGGAGTTTTTCCTTGCCACCGTCACCACAGGCTTGCTCATTTGGGATAGATTAGGGATAAAATTAGCTCATGTTTTAAGTCGTTTAAATTCTGTAAAGCTGCTTTGCGACAATATTTATTGTTAAAAGTGCTATACAAATGACTTGACTTGAATCGCATGTCCTGTTGGGCGGGAAATGTATAACACGTCTTTTTTATTCGGGGGAGGGGGATCTCATGTCCTGTTGGGTGGGAAATGTATAACACATCCTTTTTATCTGGGGGGGAGAGGGGGAATCTCATGTCCTGTTGGGTGAGAAATATATAAGACATCCTTTTTATGTGGGGGGGGAGCATCTCCTGTCCTGTTGGGTGAGAAATGTATCACTCACTCACTCACTCACTCACTCACTCACTCACTCACTCACTCACTCACTCACTCAGCTCTGCATGCTCCCGAAGGAAGCATGGCACCTCTGCATATGGCTCTCCAGGCGGGTCTGTTCCTGGCTGCCTCCCAGGCGGTGGCGATGTTGAGGCCAGCAGCCTGCAGGTCATCGCTCAGCTGGTCGGACCATGTGTGTCTGGGTCGGCCTCTGGGACAGGACCAGGTGTTGGGGGTCGGTTCCCTCAATAGGGTGGCTGGTTCCAGGGGTGGCTCTGCCCTGGCGATGTGGCCAAAGAGGCGGAGACGGGCCAAGTGGATCTTGTTGGACAGTGGAGGCTGGTTGGTGATCTCATGTAGGGTGGCATTGGAAACATGGTCGTGCCACCTGATTCCCATGATCCTTCATTGGCACTTGATGTTGAAGGCATCCAGGCAGTGTTCCTGGGCAGCTGTTAGAGTCCAGGTCTCGGCTCCATACATGAGGATGGACAGCACGAGGCCGTTATACAGCCTGATATTTGTTTGGACCGAGAGTTTCCTGTTGGACCATATGCTGTCAAGGCTTGCCATCGCAGAGGCAGCACGACCGATGTGGAGCTGGATGTCTGAGTCGCTCTTGCAGTCAGACGTTATCGTGCCTCCGAGGTAGCAGAACCTATCGACAGCTTCAATGGGGTGGGAGTTAATCACCAGTCCTGCTTGGGGTGTCTCATAGTTGCTGAGGCACTGGGCCTTGTTTTTTTCTCAGCTGACCATCAGGCCGAGCAGTTGGGTTTCCGTATCCATGGCCTGCAGGGCAAGTTGGGGGACTTCCATGATTTCAGCCAGGATTGCCACATTGTCTGCGTAATCTAGGTCTGTGATGGTAACATCGCCAAAGCTAGCACCGCAGGCACACTGGGCCACAGTTCTCCCCATGACATAGTCTATGGCTGTGTTGAAGACTGTCGGGGCCAAGACACAGCCCTAGAGGATGCCACTGTTGATGTTGAAGTTGTCTGATAGCAGCCTGTTTACTCTCACACAGGAGGAGGTGTTGGAGTAGAGGAGAGAGAAGGTTTAGCAGCTTGACTGGGGCGCCAAGGATCTTGAGGATCTTCCAAAGGGCTGATCTGTCCATGGAATCAAAGGCTTGTTTCAGGTCCACGTAGGCTGCATAGAGAGGTTTCCTGAACTCCCTTCTTTTCTCAGCCAGCAATCAGAGGGTCAGGATTCTGTCCACTGTGGAGTGACCTGGTGTGAAGCCGCTCTGCTCCTTTCTCTGCTTGTGGATGAGAAGTGAGCACAGTCTCGTGAGGATGATTTTGGCAAACACCTTCCCTGGGACGCTCAGCAGGGTGATCCCTCTGTAGTTGCTGCAGAGGTCTTTGGGCCCCTTCTTCCAGAAGGGAAGGATGTCACCTTACAGCCAGTCCGCCAGGATGGTCTCGTTACTCCAGATGGTGGTAAACAGTTGTTGGAGCTGACCTGCTACTGTGGGTCCACCATGCAGCAGCAACTCTGGGGTGATTCCGTCGGCCCCTGCGGCCCGGCCAGGTTTGAGTTTCTGTATGGCCTTGACCACTTCAGTTAGAGTGGGGGAACCAGTAGGGACAGAGTCGTCCTCCCTGGATGAGGCAGCTAGTTCTTCCAGCTGGGGAGAGGAGGGTGGCGCTGGATGGTTGAGCAAGCTCTGAAAATGCTTCCTCCACTGCGCCATCTGTTGATCTGGAGTGTCTGGGATGGTTCCATCCATGGCTTTCATGCAGGTGGTAGGTGGTGATGTCTTCCCGGAGAGGGTCCTTAGGGTCCTGTAGAGGGAGCCTAGGTTGCTTCTACGGGCAGCCGCCTCTGCTTCTTCTGCTAGGTTGTCGAGCCATTTCAGCTTGTCCGTGCAGAGCAGCTTGTTGCATTTGGTGTTAAGATGTCTGCAGTCCCTGCCGTTTCCTGCCAGTCTGGCTGTTGTTCTTGCCTCCAAAACACTGAGAGTTTCCTCTGACAGGAAGTCCTTCCTCTTCTTCATTCTCTTGTGCCCAAGCACCTTGGCTGCAGCAGTGGTGATGCTTTGCTTGAGGTCGTTCCAGAGCTTCTCTGGGTTGTCCTCATCTGGGTCTGTAGGCAGGATGGCGAAGCGGTTGCGAAGGTCCAGCTGGAAGTGGGCTGCGACTTCAGGAGACCGCAGTTTGGAGACGTTGACCTTGCTGGAAGAAGGAGCGCTCTGTTCGTAGGTGAAAGTTGCAGGTGCCAGTTCCATGGGGGCCTAGGGCGCTCTCAAACCTGGGTCGATCAGGCCCTTATTGTAGTGTTGAGGTCACCAAGGATCCAAACGATGTTGTGTCTGGAGATGTCAGCCATAAGCACTGATAACCGGGTGAAAAACTCATCTTTTTCCTCGTCTGCTGCCATGTTGGTTGGGGTGTAGGCTACAATAATGGAGATTCTGCAGTGTCTGTGGCGTAGGCAGGCAAGGAGCAGTCTGTTGTTCACTGGTTTCCAGTGGACTAGTGCTCGGGAGGCAGGTGGAGCTAGGGCAAGTGCAACCCCTTGGCGATGTTGGCCATCATCCCTGCCCGACCAAAGAAAGTTGTAGTCGTTTGCTACATGTGTGCCGGATCCAGGCCAGTGTACTTCTGTAAGACCTGCTACTGCGACGCTCAGGTGTGCCAGTTCGTTGGCGACCAGTTCGTTGGCGACCAGTTCGTTGGCGACCAGCTCTGCTGATCCTTTCCTTTTCATGGACAGTACGTTCCAGGTTGCAACTCATGTTGCTGCAGTTCTGTTAGGCTTAACTCGTAGGTCCATCCGGCCCATGGTCGGGGTTCCACTGGGGTCAGTCCAGTTTGGGTTCCATATGCGAGGTTTCATAGCAGGTTTGTTTTATGTGGGGGTTGTGAACCCATCGCACAACCTCAGCTGGATTTGTAGACCACCCATCAAGGGCTGAGGCGGTGCAGGTGCCATTAGCCAGCAGCAGCTCCCCTAGGAACCATCCCCCCATGGTTGAACCTGCCAGGAATGGGGGGAGCCTTTGCAGGCAGACCTGCTAGTTTTCCGCCTCGCCCCTGATGGTGTCGCAGCCCAGGGTCATTGCAGCAGCCATTGCCTGGGGAAAACCATGATGAGGCTAGCACTTTGCCTTTAACCCCGGAGAAATGTATAACGTTCTTTTTATGTGGTACGATGGTTTCGGACTACAATCCCCATGATAACTTTTTAGGACTGCAGTTGTCATGAACAGTTTTGCACTCAAGTCTCCATCAATGAACAGTTTATAACTTCAACAAACAGACCTTCCTGGTTCCACAGTTGTACTTTGTGACTCTATAGGACACAGTTATAGAAGTGAGTCATTTATAATCATGCTATCTGTTATCACCCAGATGAGCATGGGTTCCTCTCAAGGTTTCTTCCTCATGTCATCTGATGGAGTTTTTCCTCAACACCATCTCTTCAAGCTTCATCATTGGGGATAAATTAGGGATAAAATTAGCTCCTATGTTTAAAGTCTTTAATGTTCTGTAAAGCTGCTTTGTGACAATGTTGTTAAAGCATGATACAAATAAACTTGACTTGTCTGAGTCACTGAAGCGGTTTCTCTATGCACAATACAACATGAAACATATGTAATGCAAGGACTTTCATTCCTACTTGGCTAGTCATCAAGGACTGTTGTGAAAGATTCGATCTTCTGGAAAGTATACCAAAGCACATCAGGAGGACTGAAACGTGTCTGGGGAAAATATAAATTTTTGCAACTGAACATTTTTGATTTCATTTTAATCTGTGGTTATAAAAAGAAACAGCATCATATCAATTTTTTTTTGTTGTTTGCTTGTTTGTTTGTTTGTTTGTTTGTTTGTTTGAAAGGATTCAGATTATTTGACCATGAAGGCATTTATCTTGGCTTTGTTGTCTTATTAAATACTGTTAATGTATTAAAGTTAAATATCACAGTTGCATGAATGTGGACACATTTGTCAACTATGTAAACCACACCCCATACACATCGCCATGGTGCCACCAATTATCTGAATCCCCCTCCTCTTCCCAACCTTCCGCCCATTACAGGTAGGCTACATCTGCCACCAATGCCCACCATCCTGCCCCAAGTGTCCGTGTTTTAAAAACCCAAATATGGTCTCTCTAGTTACCAGAACATCCTTCGAAGGCCCTGCTAGTATCATGGGGTCATTTGTACTCTGTAGTTGAGTTTTGTTCTCAATAATAATTCAATAATAAACCGAAGCCTCTTGAGGTGATTTGATAAAAGACACAAATCCTGCATCTGGACTGATTTTATTCACCAACATCTCAAGATCCGTTCTACAGGGAAGGGTGTCACTCTTCTTTATATTCTGTACTCTACCAAAGTGAATCCTGACATCCTTAATCTAAATTCAAGTTTTGTTTTTTAAAGAAAATCTAAAAGCTGTCTCTAAGTGCAGTTCACTAAATGCTCATTAAAATGCACATTTGATGACAGAATTAAACTGTGACTCCTGATTACAGTATACATATTTTAATAACACTAAAAAATGAGTCTTTCCTGACATTCTTCAGAACGTTCTCTGGTTGCCAGGGTTGCTAATTTTAAGCCACACTGGGATATACTGGGCAAATTGGAATGGTGAGGATGGAAAAAAACAGGTGTTTTGGCAGAATTGGAGGAAAGTTTTCAAATTTAGCAATCATCAATAATCAATTTAACAAAGATAGTGTGAAAGAGCAGCCAGTGTTTATATAGCTGATGTACAGAACAGTTCCTTTAGTAAGGTAAAGAGAGGGCTTTATTATTAGAGGGGGATTATGGAGTAGAGAGTGCTGGAGGGGAAGAAAGAGCGAAACTGAAACCGGAAGTGGGGGTGTGGTTTACACAGTGACGTGAGCGGATTAGAGCACAGCCCGGGGTTTGGAGTTTTACCCAACTGTATTTTAGTAATTCTTGCTGGTGCAGGGAATGAACCCATCACCTTCTGGTGCCAAAGCTACTACTTTAACCATTACACGGTGAGTTTATTACAAATTACTTTACACTAGAGTTTTATTGTGTGAGAACAGAGCTGAAGTGTTCATCATTAATAACAGACCCAGCTAACAGTTAATAACAGAGCTGAAGTGTTCATCATTAATAACAGACCCAGCTAACAGTTAATAACAGAGCTGAAGTGTTCATCATTAATAACAGAGCTGAAGTGTTCATAATTAATAACAGAGCTGAAGTGTTCATCATTAATAACAGAGCTGAAGTGTTCATCATTAATAACAGAGCTGAAGTGTTCATCATTAATAACAGAGCTGAAGTGTTCATCATTAATAACAGAGCTGAAGTGTTCATCATTAATAACAGACCCAGCTAACAGTTAATAACAGAGCTGAAGTGTTCATAATTAATAACAGAGCTGGAGTGTTCATCATTAATAACAGACCCAGCTAACAGTTAATAACAGAGCTGGAGTGTTCATAATTAATAACAGACCCAGCTAACAGTTAATAACAGAGCTGAAGTGTTCATAATTAATAACAGAGCTGAAGTGTTCATCATTAATAACAGACCCAGCTAACAGTTAATAACAGAGCTGAAGTGTTCATCATTAATAACAGAGCTGGAGTGTTCATAATTAATAACAGACCCAGCTAACAGTTAATAACAGAGCTGAAGTGTTCATAATTAATAACAGAGCTGAAGTGTTCAT
Source organism: Neoarius graeffei (assembly GCF_027579695.1). Classification (NCBI taxonomy): domain Eukaryota; kingdom Metazoa; phylum Chordata; class Actinopteri; order Siluriformes; family Ariidae; genus Neoarius; species Neoarius graeffei. Next base: position 129,349,656 of record NC_083569.1, read on the forward strand.
AATTAATAACAGAGCCAGCTAACAGTTAATAACAGAGCTGGAGTGTTCATAATTAATAACAGACCCAGCTAACAGTTAATAACAGAGCTGAAGTGTTCATCATTAATAACAGAGCTGAAGTGTTCATCATTAATAACAGAGCTGAAGTGTTCATCATTAATAACAGAGCTGAAGTGTTCATAATTAATAACAGACCCAGCTAACAGTTAATAACAGAGCTGAAGTGTTCATAATTAATAACAGAGCTGGAGTGTTCATCATTAATAACAGACCCAGCTAACAGTTAATAACAGAGCTGGAGTGTTCATAATTAATAACAGACCCAGCTAACAGTTAATAACAGAGCTGAAGTGTTCATAATTAATAACAGAGCTGAAGTGTTCATCATTAATAACAGACCCAGCTAACAGTTAATAACAGAGCTGAAGTGTTCATCATTAATAACAGAGCTGGAGTGTTCATAATTAATAACAGACCCAGCTAACAGTTAATAACAGAGCTGAAGTGTTCATAATTAATAACAGAGCTGAAGTGTTCATAATTAATAACAGAGCCAGCTAACAGTTAATAACAGAGCTGGAGTGTTCATAATTAATAACAGACCCAGCTAACAGTTAATAACAGAGCTGAAGTGTTCATCATTAATAACAGAGCTGGAGTGTTCATCATTAATAACAGACCCAGCTAACAGTTAATAACAGAGCTGAAGTGTTCATAATTAATAACAGAGCTGAAGTGTTCATAATTAATAACAGAGCCAGCTAACAGTTAATAACAGAGCTGAAGTGTTCATCATTAATAACAGAGCTGAAGTGTTCATCATTAATAACAGACCCAGCTAACAGTTAATAACAGAGCTGAAGTGTTCATAATTAATAACAGAGCTGAAGTGTTCATAATTAATAACAGAGCCAGCTAACAGTTAATAACAGAGCTGAAGTGTTCATCATTAATAACAGACCCAGCTAACAGTTAATAACAGAGCTGGAGTGTTCATCATTAATAACAGAGCTGGAGTGTTCATCATTAATAACAGACCCAGCTAACAGTTAATAACAGAGCTGAAGTGTTCATCATTAATAACAGAGCTGAAGTGTTCATCATTAATAACAGACCCAGCTAACAGTTAATAACAGAGCTGAAGTGTTCATCATTAATAACAGAGCTGGAGTGTTCATCATTAATAACAGACCCAGCTAACAGTTTATAGAGTGCTCCGAGATGATGCTAAAAAATAGTAACACTGCGCGTGCGCGGCCATCTTGGAAGTCACTCGCTCCAGAGCGCTCATAGAGTACACATCATAGAGTACACATTTAGCGATTCGTTTCCGTGTTAGAGGGCTTAGAAGCTTGGATTTTTTAAGAATTTAGACATCTGAAGTGATGGAGCACTACTGTGAAAGTTTGGATAAGCAGGCACGGGAGCGTTATGCTGAGAAGGTACGTTTCATTGGGAATGTAGATCCATACACTGTTAGTGAGAAGGAATGGAAAGCTGACCCCAGCTTGTTGCCGCATTTAACATACATCGATCTTGTGAACTATCTAGTGTTTCACCCAAGTCCATTTTGTGAACTAAAGGATTTCCAGAACTACAAGAGCATGGAAGCATACGATAGATTTGTGTCCGGTTGGGTCCGCGATGTGTCGGTGTTTACTGCTGAAGACGGAGAGACAGAAGTGATCAGAGGGAAAGTGTTACACTCGCAGAGACTATCCCAGCCTAGTCTACACCCCTGGATAATAGTTGACAAGAGACATGCTATTTTGTGTGCACATTGCAACTGCATTGCTGGACTTGGGGAATGTTGCTCCCATGTTGCTTCCCTGTTGTTTTATGTTGAAGCGGCAACGAGACTGAGGGAAAGAACGACGGTCACACAACAGCCGGCAGACTGGATGCTACCGGTAACTATGAAATTAAAATAACTATTTTAGTAACTATTTTAGTAACTATGAAATTCAAGACAATATTAACCTACCTGTCACAAAGTGATCAGAACAAATCCGGATACAGTCAAGTTGTCCTAAATTTGATCAGTTAATGGCAGCCAGCCACTGTCGTCTCCTCCGCTCGCTTTTCTCCTGTGCTGCAATTCCCTGGTTAGTCACGACTTTAGGGAGTCTGTGGAAGCTTTTGCCACCCTTTTCCCCTCGGTTACTACAGCCAACAATGACGCACGTATTCGGCATTGTCACCCCTTTTTGCTTCGCTGGACAACAATGCACTGACACAGCGCGCTTTGACTTCCAATATGGCCGCCGCCGGGTTCGCGCTGACCTCGAAGCACTCTATAACAGAGCTGAAGTGTTCATCATTAATAACAGAGCTGAAGTGTTCATAAAGCCGTCAGGAAGAGTTTGTGGAGATAAATCTCTGCCTTAGGAAGCTGTGTGAAGAGTTATTTTAAAACATTATCTTATTATTTTAGTAATACCGTAATGTTATGAGTTTTCAGCATGAACTGATGGTGGGTTTTAAGTCGGTTTTAGATTGAGATTTTCGGCTTTGTGTTTTAAACAAAACTGAAACTAACTTCAGCAGAACTTTCTACACAAACTCCAGAAGAACAATCACCTAAAGCCTGAAAGCGGTGCAGAAACACCACACCCGGGTGTTAATTACTGTTAAATATCAAGAATACTTTTTACTCAGGTGGGTTTGGTTGTTTGTGTTGTGATCCAGTGGACTCGGGACTGAAAACATAATGGCGGTCGCCTTCTTTAGCTTCAGCTTTACTTCCTCTTCTAGAAGTCAGTGATGAAAACACGGTGTCTCAGAGTCGCTCGAAGAGTTTTAACTGTGAAGACAAGAAAATGGGTGTAGTAGTCAGCACTGTCCCCTACAGCAAGAAGGTTCTGGGTTCGAGTCCAGTTTGTTTATAGATAAAATGTGTGCTTGACCCAGTGGTGCTTGAAAGTTTGTGAACCCTTTAGAATTTTCTATATTTCTGCATAAATATGACCTAAAACATCATCAGATTTTCACACAAGTCCTAAAAGTAGATAAAGAGAACCCAGTTAAACAAACAAGACAAAAATATTATACTTGCTCATTTATTTACTGAGGAAAATGATCCAATATTGCATATGTGAGTGGCAAAAGTATGTGAACCTTTGCTTTCAGTATCTGGTGTGACCCCCTTGTGCAGCAATAACTGCAACTAAACGTTTGCGGTAACTGTTGATCAGTCCTGCACACCAGCTTGGAGGAATTTTAGCCCGTTCCTCCATACAGAACAGCTTCAACTCTGGGATGTTGGCGGGTTTCCTCACATGAACTGCTCGCTTCAGGTCCTTCCACAACATTTCCATTGGATTAAGGTCAGGACTTTGACTTGGCCATTCCAAAACATTCACTTTATTCTTCTTTAACCATTCTTTGGTAGAACGACTTGTGTGCTTAGGGTCGTTGTCTTGCTGCATGACCCACCTTCTCTTGAGATTCAGTTCATGGACAGATGTCCTGACATTTTCCTTTAGAATTCGCTGGTATAATTCAGAATTCATTGTTCCATCAATGATGGCAAGCCGTCCTGGCCCAGATGCAACAAAAGAGGCCCAAACCATAATACTACCACCACCATGTTTCACAGATGGGATAAGCTTCTTATGCTGGAATGCAGTGTTTTCCTTTCTCCAAACATAAAACTTCTCATTTAAACCAAAAAGTTCTATTTTGGTCTCAGCCGTCCACAAAACATTTTTCCAATAGCCTCCTGGCTTGTCCACGTGATCTTTAGCAAACTGCAGAAGAGCAGCAATGTTCTTTTTGGAGAGCAGTGGCTTTCTCCTTGCAACCCTGCCAGGCCTTTTCAGTTACATGAAACCTGCAACAGACAACGTCATGCACACAAATTAAAAAGGCACCCAAATTAAGCTCAAGTGCCCAAAATATGCGACCAAAAGTAAAAAAACAAAAACAAAAAAACCCCGAAATGTTGGTTAAATAAACTTGGCTGCATAAAACCCAATGTCTTGACTTTCATCTTGTAAAACACAGAAATTTGCGAGAATTAGTAATTCATAAGTGACGCGAAATCTGCACCATTCCCATGTTGTTCCAGGTTTGTCGAACTAGCCGTCAGCCTCACGCAGAGCACAAATTCTCCTTCAACGGTGATCAGCACGCCATGATTTCGTGGAGGAGTGAGACTCATGTACCAATGGCCAGCGTGGGATTTCCACATTAGGGAAATCTTTTATGGCAGTTGGCAAACAGCTTTTAGGTGCATTATCGCCACCTTCTGGACTGGAGTGTGAACTAGAATGTTTACAACCCTGTTGTGCAAAATTCTCCTCATAATTTCTGTATCATTTGAAAAACCTAAAAGTAGCCCTATATCCCACATTATCTGACCTCAACTGCAATATCTCTCTGATACCTAGTGTCATATGATTTAAATCAGGGAAAAGACTGAATAAAAGAGAGCTATTCAGGACACAACTGTGTGTATTTTAAGATACAGCTTGCATCTTAAATCCACACGGTTGTGTAATGGGGTTTTTCCACTACCAATGTGGCTGAGTTGGGCTGAGCCGTGCGGTGCTGAATTGGGCTGAGTGGAGCTGAGTGGGGCTGTTGGGGTTGCATTTCGACTACAACCGCGCTGAACCGTGCTGGCTGGAAGTGGGTGGACACATTGGGTGGAGATAGCGAAAGTGGGTGGACGTCACGTGATGTCGTTAGGCGGTGAAAACAGTGACATCAGTGACCTTTTAAGCGGTAGTCTCATGACCCGGATAGTAAACAATAAACATGGAGGACATGGAGTCTTCCATCTTCTAGTTTTCTTGCTGATCTTCTTCTTTGTCATCTTCTAATTAGGGCCCGAGCCCTATGGGCGAAGGCCCTATTGTTCTTGTAAGAGTTCACTATTATTATTCTTCCGTCTTCTTCTTCTTCTTCTTTATTTTTCTCCGCTGTTGGGCCATTTTCGGGGCGCTTGCCATGGGCGAAAACGCACGAAATTTGGCACCACTTCCGAGAATTGCCACCGCTACTCAGAACCAAAAGCCCAAACTTGGCCGGGGCTCAGGGCCTCTATAGCGCCCCCTAAGTCGTTGTGATTTTGGCCTCCCGCATTAAGGTGCCTGGTTGCCATATAGTTTGTAGTACTGGCATGCCATTTGGTACGCATATGTATCTCACTAAGCCGGACAAAAATGTTATGCCAATGCATTAGCCACGCCCAACAGGAAGTGAGGTAATTTCACTTTTGTGCGAAATGCATGGCCACGAAGACGGCGCGACTCCTCCTAGACCGTTCATAGGAATGTCACCAAAATTGATACACATCATCTACAGACATGGCTGACAAAAGTTACTAAATACGTTTCACGTAGGATAAACCGTTCAGAAGTTATACGTCAATCAATTTTCACTTCAAAATTTTACATGCTAAAAAATTCATAACAAATCTTCCAATTGCTCAAAACTTCTCATACTTCACACGCTAATCACTCATTGGGCTTCTGACATGTTACCCAATTTCTGTGATATTTCGCCACTGGGGGCGCTATTTTTGGGCAAAAAATCCAATCTTTCCTCAAATTTGGTCAAACTTCACGGCCACCCTCTTACTACCTCCCATGTCATGTATACCACATTTTGGAAATTTTCGTCCATGGGGGGCGCTGTTTTTGGCCGACCCAATTTCTCCAAAATGGGTTTTTGGTTAATAATTCCATAATGCTTTTCCTTCACACCACTACCTTGTGAAAGTACGTTGCTGTTGTGGACACTTATTTTTCCAACTCATAATCACTCATGTACAGCATAGCGCCACCTACTGACATGGGAAAAACCATACAATTTATTCTTCAAAAATCTATATCTCATCTTCTATTTACTCAATTTTCATCACACTTCATACGCAAACTCTTCATAGCTCACCTGACATATACGCCAAATTTTGTGCACTTTCGCCCCTGGGGGTGCTGGTTGTGGCAGAAATGATATTGCAGCTTCTGATTTGTCAACCTTGGCAAGCAAACTCTTTACAAGACCCTTATTGGGGCGCTTGCCATGGTCGACAACGCTCGAAATTTGGCTCCTTTTTCTTAGACTGCCACCGCTACTGAGAGCCAGAAGCCCAGATCCAGGCGGGCCTCAGGGCCTCTATAGCGCCCCCTAACGTGCTGTGATTTTTGCCTCTCGCATTACGGTGCCTGGTTGCCATGTAGTTTGTAGTGGTGGCATGCCCTTTGGTACGCATATGTATCTCGCCAAGCCGGACAAAAATGTAATGCCAATGCATTAGCCACGCCCTACAGGAAGTGAGGTAATTTCACTTTTGTGCGAAATGCATGGCCACGAAGACGGCGCAACTCCTCCTAGACCGTTCATAGGAACGTCACCAGAATTGATACACATCATCTACAGACATGGCTGACAAAAGTTGCTAAATACGTTTCACGTAGCGTAAACCGTTCAGAAGTTATACGTCAATCATTTTTCAATGCAGAATTTTACATGCTTAAAAATTCATAACAAATCTTCTAATTGCTCAACACTGCTCATACTTCACACGCAAATCTCTCATTGGGCTTCTGACATGTGACCCAATTTCTGTGATGTTTCGCCACTGGGGGCGCTATTTCTGGGCAAAAAATCCAATCTTTCCTCAAATTTGGTCAAACTTCACGGCCACCCTCTTACTACCTCCCATGTCATGTATACCACATTTTGGGAATTTTCGTCCATGGGGGGCGCTGTTTTTGGCCCACGCAATTGCTCCAAAACGGGTTTTTGGTAAATAATTCCATTATGCTTTTCCTTCACACCACTACCTTGTGATTGTACGTTGCTGTTGTAGACACTTATTTTTCCAACTCATAATCGCTCATGTACAGCATGGCGCCACCTACTGACATGGGAAAAACCACAAAATTTATTATTCAAAAATCTATATCTCATCTTCTATTTACTCAATTGTCATCAAACTTCATACGCAAACTCTTCATAGCTCACCTGACATAGACGCCAAATTTTGTGCACTTTCGCCCCTGGGGGTGCTGATTATGGCAAAAATGATATTGCAGCTTCTGATTTGTCAAACTTGGCAAGCAAACTCTTTTCAAGACCCTTATTGAGGCGCTTGCCATGGTCGACAACGCACGAAGTGCGGGACCCTATTGTTGCCATGTGTCCAATTCTGTGCTTTGTCACCATTGTGGGAGTAATGTCTCTTGCCGAAGAAGCTGTGGAAGGTTTTTCGCGGGGTCGCATGCCCCCGCCCCCCTTGGCCGCTGGCGCGAGGGCCCGTCGAGGCCGCTTGCGGCTTTAATTCTTCTTCTTCCTGGTTTACGGTGTTTACAGATGGTGGTTATTTAAAGATCCCAGCATGCTCGCGGGGCATGTGTGGGCATGTGAGGACACTCCTCCTCACCAATCAGTCCACAGGGGATTGTCTCCTCACGCCCCTAGCCCCACTCGGCTCGGTTGGGCTCACTTCAGCCCCACTCCAAAACCGTGCGAGTTGTGGGTGCTGAGTAAGGCTGAAGTGAGCTCAGTCGTGCTGCTCTGAGGTAGTCGAAACGCGAGCCGTGTTGGGCTGAAGTGAGCTGAAAAAGGGTAGTGGAAAAGGCCCATAAGTGTGGGTGGAATCAGTGACTTGGAGCTTGGTCCTCTTGTTGATGATGGTCTTAGACACTGGCCTTTCATTTAAACTAACATCTTTTACCAGACTACAAACTGAATTGCAATGCCAATTCTTGTGATGTGACTGAAAAACCTTTTGTATCACAGGTCTGCTACAGGTTTGTCTCTTTGATGGCAACAGTGCAGAACTTGCTTTTTCCTCCACAGGCTCCTTTCCTCCAGGCTCTCCTCAGGCCCCAGCACATCTTTTAAATACTAACTGTATTCTAATTATTTTTGTCATGTACATCAAAAGGGATTAATGCTGTAGACATTTTGCAATAAAGGTAAAAATAATTAATAGGTTTCTTTATTTATTCATAACTCTGTAGCTAAAAAAGCAGTAGCAGGTTTAAACACAGAGCCCTGGGAAAACAGCACTTTGCGCTTGCAGAAAAGCCCAAATTACCCTGGGTACTTCCGCCCCAAATCACCAGATTTAGAAAAATGTTTGCCACTGACCATCTCAGATTTGCTTCATACTTTCTGGAAATATTGTCAGTGTGCCCAATAAATAGTGTACAAAATTTTAGGCTTGTACCTTCATTAGTTTCTGAGATATAGGGGCTTTAAAAAAGGGGCATGGCCCCAATTTCATTATTGAAACACGTGCTACAGAAAACGGACCTAACTTCCATAAGTCATTACTTTTAAACTATTCATGCAAGATACATGAAATTTTCAAGGATTCTTCTTCAATGCCAGACGCCTTTAAATACTAAAATAGAAAGTTTACAGTTCGGCTTGCTGAAAATCATTTTAAAAAAAAAAGTCTTCTATCATGCTTTGGAGCAACTTTGACACCCCCCACCCCCCATATCTCCACATTTAAGCACACCAGATCTTTCAAATTTTCTTATTTATTACTCGTATTATAGTACTCTTTAGGCAACTAGGTATGTGTTCAAAAGAAATCAAACTTTGATTTATTTGAAGATGAAACGTGGCTGGGTCTTTCAGCATGACAATGATCCCAAACACACCACCCGGGCAACGAAGGAGTGGCTTCGTAAGAAGCATTTCAAGGTCCTGGAGTGGCCTAGCCAGTCTCCAGATCTCAACCCCATAGAAAATCTTTGGAGGGAGTTGAAAGCCCATGTTGCCCAGCGACAGCCCCAAAACATCACTGCTCTAGAGGAGATCTGCATGGAGGAATGGGCCAAAATACCAGCAACAGTGTGTGAAAACCTTGTGAAGACTTACAGAAAACGTTTGACCTCTGTCATTGCCAACAAAGGGTATATAACAAAGTATTGAGATGAACTTTTGTTATTGACCAAATACTTATTTTCCACCATAATTTGCAAATAAATTATTTAAAAATCAGACAATGTGAGTTTCTGGATTTTTTTTCTCATTCTGTCTCTCATAGTTGAAGTGTACCTATGATGAAAATTACAGGCCTCTCTCATCTTTTTAAGTGGGAGAACTTGCACAATTGGTGACTGACTAAATACTTTTTTGCCCCACTGTAATTCAAATGCATATTACAAATGTATGACAAGGTCTACCATAAACAATTATTAGGAAATTATTATAAACAATTATTAGGAAATGCACAAAATATGAAGTTGGTACCCTCAACCAAACTATAAATATCAAGGTATTTATACCAATTTTGTTTGATGCCATTTACGTTCCAATTTTCGAGTGGTCTGTTTTAAAGTGCGAGTGTCATCATTATACCAGGGTGCTAATTTTTTCTCTCTGACCATTTTCCTTTTAAGAGGAGCTACATTATCTAAAGCAGCGGCCCCCAACCCCCGGTCCGTGGACCGGTACCGGTCCGTGGGTCATTTGGTACCGGGCCACACAGAAAGAATAAATAACCTGCACTACTTCTGTTTCATTCATTATCTGAGTCTGAACGATGTTTGATTTTGAAAAATGACCGGATTCTCTCCGTTACATCCGTCTATAACTCACGCTTGACCAGAGCATGTGAGCGGAGTGGAGCGGCGAGAATTTCGGTCCTCGCTCACGGAGGTGGTCGCTCCGCTCGCTCCCCGCTCAATGTCGCACCATGCCGCTTCGCCCGTTACCGCTCAGCGCTCCACCAAGATTGCATCCCGCTCCACTCCACGCTCGCTCAAAAAATATGTGCACGCATGCACGTAGCAGACGTGGAGCACTTCCCGTATCTCTGCCCTCTGTCCCCCGTACTTTTTACAGCCATTACAACCACTTAATTAATTTTTAACACATGGAAACGCGTTTTTCCGAGCCGCCTCTAAACACATCATGAGCAGGCGGAGCGCAGGTGGCAAACAAACACCACTGTCGTTCATTCTGAGCCACGTTGGGCATGCTTCAGACTCGTGATGTGAGCGGTAACGGGGCGAAACTGGAGCGGGCCATTGCCTCGCTCCATCCTTCCCATCCTTGAAAAAAAAAAATCCCGCTCCGCGCTCTTTTCAAAATTCGTCCGCTCCGCTCACATGCTCTGCTCTTGACGCATGTCAAGACGCTTATCTCAGCGACCAAGAATGTTGGAGAGAGGACATTACTCATGTTATGTTGCTGACGCGATGTGACGAGGATGCTGCTAATAAAGTTGCATACGAGTACACAGTGGATTCACGTTTATTACTATATTTATTTATTTATTTATTTATTTATTTAACCTTTATTTAACCAGGAAGTCCCATTGAGATTAAAAATCTCTTTTTCAAGGGAGACCTGGCCAAGATAGGCAACATTGAAAACTGTTACAGACATACATTATAAAAAAACATCATTAAATACATAGAGACAATATTACAACATTAAAATCAAAATTTTACATTAAAAACACCGACATCTTAAAGAAGTCATCTCTAGATCCTTCAGTTTAGCTTTAAATTCGTTTAAAGTAACTAAACAATCTAATTTAAACACATTTTGCAGGTTATTCCATGCCATAGGAGCTGAATAAGCAAAGGCCTTTTTCCCAAACTCAGTACGGACATTTGGAACTAAAAGCAGATAATGATCTAGGGAACGCAAGGAATATTGTCCCATAGTCTTTGGCACCATGAAAACACACAAATAAGGTGGAAGCAAACCCAAAATGGCCTTGTATATAAAGGCGTACCAATGATGGAGCCTGCGAGTGGCCAAAGAAGGCCATCCCACCCGAGAATAGAGGTCACAATGATGAGTCAAGCCTTTTGCATTCGTTATAAATCTCAAGGCAGCATGATACACTGAATCAATCTTATGGAGATACTGAGCAGATGTATTTCTGTACAGCAGATCTCCATAATCTAAAACAGATAAAAAAGTAGCAGCAACCAGTCTCTTTTTAACCTCAAAAGAAAAACATAACTTATTGCGAAAATAAAAACCCAGTTTAAGTTTCAGCTTTTTCACTAGCTGGAGCACATGTGCCTTAAAAGTGAAAGACTCATCAATTAAAACCCCCAAATATTTATAAGAGCTGACCGTTTCTATGCATCTTCCATCCAGAGTAACCACAGCAGAGGTTTGTGGTCTGGTCTTTGAATTGCTGAAGATCATACATTTTGTCTTTTCAGCATTAAGAACAAGCTTCAACTGGATTAGAGTATCCTGAAAAGCATTAAATGCATTTTGCAGGTGTTCAATGGCCAAAATAACAGTAGAGGCACAAGAATAAATTACCGTGTCGTCAGCATAAAAATGAAAATTTGCATTTGGCACATTTTGTCCTAGGTCATTTATATATAAAGTAAATAAAAGCGGACCTAAGACAGAACCCTGTGGAACACCCTTATAAATGGATACAAATTTTGAACAAAGATCATCATATTTAATACATTGAGATCTGTCATTTAGATAATCTGAGAACCATGCTACTGCTTGCTCTGAAAGTCCTGAATTAAGAAGTCTAATCTTTAAGACACTGTGGTCAACGGTGTCGAAAGCTTTAGATAAATCAACAAAAAGTGACGCACAGTGCTGTTTCCTATCAAGTGCAATCAAGATGTCATTTACTACCTTCAAGCCAGCAGTGATGGTGCTGTGCTTCTTCCTAAAACCTGACTGATAAGTAGAAAGAACATCATTGTTGAAAAGAAACTCCTTTAGCTGATTACTAACCAGAGTTTCAAGTATTTTGGCCAAAACTGAGAGATTTGATATTGGCCTATAATTATTCAAACAGGCTGGATCACCTCCCTTCCATAAAGGCAGGACAAAAGCAGACTTCCACAATTTAGGAACAACCTTGGTTTCTATAGAAAGATTAAAAATATAGGTTAAAGGCCTCGAAATAAAATCTGATGCCAGTCTCAGGAAGTATGGCTCAATAAGATCAGGCCCTGGTGCTTTTCTAGGATCCACACCCTTCAAGGCTTTACAAACTTCCTGCACAGAAAAAGGTACAAAGTTGAACACTTCCCCAGTATTCACTGTAACTTCAGCACAGAAACTCTCAGATTTAGAATGAACAGTATCAAACAAGAAGCCAGAAGATATAAAATGCTCATTAAAACAATTCAAAATCTCCATCTTGTCATGAACAGCAATAGCGTCTTTCATAACACAAGTAGGTAGAACATGAGCGGTTTTTTCCACAGAGAGTGATTTTATCATTTTCCAAAACCTCCTTGGGTCATTTAAACTCTCAGTGGTAACAGACAGATAAAATTCTGATTTGGCTTTCTTTATAAGAGAAGAACATCTATTTCTTAGTTGTCTAAAAACAAGTGTTTATATTTCTATATTTAGAAAATACCACAGTTTATCCACCACACCTTAAAGGCTGGTCCGTGAAAATATTGCCTGACATCAAACCGGTCCATGCCGCAAAAAAGGTTGGGGACCGCTGATCTAAAGTATGGCGGAATGTTGACTCTAAGCATTCAGTTGCCTGATCAAGTTCTGCAGGGTCTGACAGTGACCCAATCAAAGTTGATAACTCTGGGAGATCATTTATAAAGCTCTGTGCAGTAGTTGATGTGAATGTACGTTTAATACAGTAGCGTGGTGAGGTGCATATATTATTACTCAGACATAGTTTGAATGAGATGAGATGATGATCTGAGATAACTTCAGACTGTGGAAGTGTGACTATATTTTCTACGTTTAACCCGAATGTTAGTATTAGATCAAGGGTGTGACCACCATTATGGGTCGGTCCTATGACATTCTGATTAATCCCTACTGAATCTAAAATGGACACAAACGCTGTTTTCAAAGGGTCTTCTGGGTTATCGAAGTGAATATTAAAATCTCCGACAACTAAAGCTTTGTCTAAGGAAATAACCAGATCTGAGAGAAAATTTGCAAATTCAGAAAGAAACTCAGAATATGGCCCCGGGGGCCTGTAAATAATAAGTAACGGAATTAACTGGGTCGACCTATTTTTCAAGGCTACATACATTATATTAGTATGAAGAACTTCAAATGTATTAAATTTATAACCAGGTTTGTGTGTTATGCCTAGATAATCATTATAAATAACCGCGACACCTCCTCCTCTGCCAGTTAGACGAGGCTGGTGTATATAACTGTATCCAGGAGGACTCGCTTCATTTAATGCTATATATTCATTTGACTTAATCCATGTTTCAGTTCAACAAAGTACATTAGGCCCTGTCCACACGGCAACGGATTCAGGTGAATCTGATAAAATTGTTTATTGTTTCGGCCTGGCATTCACACGGCACCGGTGTTTTGCGTGCCCCAACACGAAATCTTTGAGAACGGGTCCCAGAGTGGAAAAATATGGCAACGGCACCGTTGCGAAGTCGTCTGGATGAGTAGAACGGATTTGTTTATGATGACGTCACAACCACATGACTGTCAGTGCTTCACGCCGGGTAGAAGTGTAACGAACTCAATGAGAGTTGTCAACAAATCCTATAACTTGGTTCATGAAACGCACTTACAAAATATTTTCACTGTGAATATTTAAACAATCCCGCCAGCAAAAATAGGGAAAAAAAAAGGATCGATCTCACCTCTTCAGATGTTGGTTTAAGTCCGACAATACATTCCTCAAAAAGGGCGTAGAAGAACAAAGTAATCCATCAACGTGTAGCATTCAATTTATTCCGGACCATTAAAGAATTCTGGAGGATATCAGAATGTTGGCGGCTTCCATCTACCCCCGTTCATTCCTCTTTCCGCGTCTCCATCCAACAGTGACAGGGAAGAACTATGCGCATGCGTCTACTTCTTCTATTGTCTCCGATGGGACCGTCTTACAGCGCACGTAGTGGTGTGGCATGTGTATTGCATCGTTTTCAGCAAGCGTTGCGTTGCCATATGTACCTGAAATCGTACTGATCCGTTGCCCATGTGGACGCGATATTAAAAAAAAAAAATCTCGTTGCCGTTGTCATGTGGATGTAGCCTTAAACTCCTGATCAGTGATGAGTTCATTAACCATTAGCGCTTTAGATGTACAGATCAAATTATGTCAGTTGAGTCAATTTATGACCCGTGTTGTCCTTTAATCTCAAAAAGTAAACATTAAAGTCTTCCCTTTTGTTGGCACTGCCACAGCAAAAATAATAATAAAGGCCCTCCCTATTGCCCCATCTCCCACTCGCTGACCGTGACAGCAGGGAAAGAGACGCGAGAATCCAAGAGTGATGTTCAGTTGAGCCCATTTTTACTGATTTTTATAGTCAAATCCTTTCAGTTTATGTTGTCATAAATCAATAATGCAGATATTCACATTTTAGTTTAAATTTGTTTGGCTATAAAATGCAAGTTCAAGTTTGGGAAACGCTGAATGCTGATTAAATGATTCTGAAAATTAGCAGCACACAGTCTTCATTCATGGCTTGAAATGAAATGATTAATGATGGACCTGCAACATTTTACAACAAATTAAGTTACTTATGGATCAGGTCTTGGAGGCAGAAGGATCAGATTTTCCCCCACCATCCTGTTGAATTCTGAACAAACCTGAAACATACAACAAAGGAAACCATGTATAAGCCCATCGTCACATGACCCCATCTGTGAACCTCCACACTAGATGACCTGGATCCCACAGCGTTTATCATTTCTGGATAGTCAGAGATAAAAATCCTCTCCTCTCCTGAAAATTTTATTCAACATTACATTTAGAACACATTCATAAATTCCTTTTTGTAAATATTCAACAGTCATACATAGATAATCCTGATGTAAACAAGGAAATGGTTATCAATATTTGCCCAGTTTATTCCTCACACACCTCAAACATGAATTATCATGTAATAAAGTGAAAATATATTGTCGTCATAAACTCTTCATGCTATTGCAGGATACTGATTTTTTTCCCTCCCTCTCGTGTGGCAGTAATACGCTTCCGTACTCTCCTACATCAGCTGATACTTGGTAAAGTCTGAAACTGATTAATCAGTGAAACTGTGATAGCCTGAGAGTGCCTCTAGTGAAATACATGCCCTTATAACGCAATTATTCTGATTTTTGTTAGCCATACGGCTAAAAATGCCAGTGTGGACTGGGCAGAAGCTGAGTCTGAATGTCTGGTTGGTTTCTGACCCGTACAGTGTGATATATGCAGAGTACTGCCCTGCTGACTAAACCTTAAGAAGTGCTGGTGGTGCCGTCTCAGACATGACGTCCTCCTGTGTCCTTTGCGGTGTCCTCTTCGTCATCACGATCACGTCCATCACTAGTAAGTGATTTTACTCCGGTATATCACAGTAATATTTGGATGTGCGCTTCCTGTATTACACTGTTGTCTCTCACCTGTACGTGTTGGGGGGTTAAAAACACTAAGTGTGAAGTATTTTCTCTGTTTCAGCACCTGTATCAGCTGTTATTACAGTACGGGTGAAGTTTAATCAGGCTGCTGCTCTGCCATGTGAACGGACCTGTTCTCGTGAGGCCACATGGACTCCGTTCGGTAACAATCAGGTAGTGGCTCAGTGCAATCAGACATCCTGCTGGTCAGAGGAGGGATTTAAAATGTCCCATGATGAGTACCTGAAGGGAAATCTCACCCTCACCATCCCTGCAGCTGATTTCAGTAAGAGGAAAACGTACACGTGTCGGTGTGATGGAAAAGTCGTTAATGATGTGCGACTCAGCATCGACAGTAAGTGTCTTTACCTGCTCTACAGACCAACTGCTGCTGATGGAAATGATCACATTTACATACAATTAATTTATTCTTCTCAGGACTGATCTCATCAGTTCAGCTGAAGCCTGGTGAAGATCTGCTGCTGGATTTGCACGTATCAGAGCGAGTGGAGGTGATCTATAACCACAGAGATTCAGATAAACAGATCTGCAGTGTGGACAGAAGCTCACTCCACTGTACAGCTGAATACACCTCGAGAACATCACTCACTAACACGGTTCTCAGACTGAGAGGAGTCCGGTCGACTGATGGGGGAGTTTACATCGTCCGAGATCCGGAGGAGAAGGAAGACCTTCATGTTTACACAGTCAGTGTTGAAGGTAGGGGGATTACTGTCCTGTCTATAATATATAGTTAATATACTGTCTTCCTTTAAATGATATTTTTATTACCATCAGTCTCTCGCACAGAGCAGAGGCGTTATATGTTTGAACTTCAAGATTCCTTTATTGTCACTGCACCATACAGTACAGTGAAATTGAAGCGCACAATCCAGTTGGTGTAGTCATACAAACACTTAGTATTGAGGGGGGAGTCAGATCTCATCTCATCTCATCTCATTATCTCTAGCCGCTTTATCCTTCTACAGGGTTGCAGGCAAGCTGGAGCCTATCCCAGCTGACTATGGGCGAAAGGCGGGGTACACCCTGGACAAGTCGCCAGGTCATCACAGGGCTGACACATAGACACAGACAACCATTCACACTCACATTCACACCTACGGTCAATTTAGAGTCACCAGTTAACCTAACCTGCATGTCTTTGGACTGTGGGGGAAACCGGAGCACCCGGAGGAAACCCACGCGGACACGGGGAGAACATGCAAACTCCGCACAGAAAGGCCCTCGCCGGCCCCGGGGCTCGAACCCAGGACCTTCTTGCTGTGAGGCGACAGCGCTAACCACTACACCACCGTGCCGCCCTGGAGTCAGATCTGTACAAAATAAACATTCAAGCAAAAAAGATAACAAATTTATACAAGATAAACATATCTTTACAAGAACTGCTTAAATAAAAGGTAGTTCTATGTATCTAGGGTGTGACCTAAGATACAGCGGGTTATTGCACAATATTAGTGAGTGCGTTGCACAATTCAGCATGATAATTGCGCAGTTGAGCAAGATCAATATAAATAAATAAAGATAATCGAGAGAATAAAGTGCATGTGGTTGTAAAAACATATACTATTTAGGTAAGAGGTAGGCATGTAGAGGTGTAGACAGTTTGTGTTACAGTTCAGTCCTGTTTCTGTCCGTACTGCTGCCATTTGCGTAGGTGACTGGCTTTGTTCAGTTCATGTATGACACTCTGGTAAAAGCTGTTCTTTCGTCTATTTGTCCGTGATGCAATGGACCTGAACCGTCTGCCAGAGGGCAGTGGTTCAAGAAGCTGGTGTCCAGGGTGGGAAGGGTCTTTTAAGATGTCGGTGGCTCTGCTGAGGCAACGGGTGGTGTAGAGTCGCTCTAGAGAGGGCAGTGGGCAGCCAATGATCTTCTGTGCAGAGTCGATGACTCTTTGAAGGGCTTTCTTGTCTGCCACAGAGCTGCTGGTGTACCACATAGCGATGAAGTATGTCAGCACACATAACAAGGGTAGTATGTCAGCAAGGGTAGAAGGTCATGAGCAGTTGCTCATGGAGGTTGTTCTTCATGAGGATCCTCAGGAAGTACAATCACTGCTGTGCCTTTTTCACTGCCGCTGTGGAGTTTGTGGTCCAAGTGAGGTCCTCTGCAATGTGTGTGCCTAGGAACTTGAAAGCAGGCACTCTTTCCACTCTGACCCCACTGATTAGCAATGGAGTGTAGTCCTTGTTGTGTTTTCGGAAGTCTGAGTTCGTTTGTTTTTGATGGGTTTAGGGCTAGGTTGTTTTCTTCACACCACCTTGTCAGTTTCTGGACATCATCCCTGTAGGCTGTCTCATCATCTCTTGAGATGAGTCCAACCACAGTTGTGTCGTCCATGAACTTGATGATTGTGTTGGTAGGGTGGGTGGGAATGCAGCAGTGGTTGTCAAGTGCATAGAGGAGGGGGCTCAGCACACAGCCCTGTAGGGCTCCAGTGCTGAGTATGAGAGTGGATGAGGTGTGGGGGCCTAGTCTTACCATCTGGGAGCAGTTGGTGAAGTCCTTGATCCAGTGGCAGATGGTTTGAGAGAGTCCTAGGTCAGACAGTTTGGGAATCAGTCTGTCTGGGATGACTGTATTGAATGCAGAGCTGTAGTCTATGAAGAGCATCCTCACAAGGTCGTCCTGCTGTTCGAGGTGGCAAAGTGCAGTGTGTAGGGCAGTGGTTATCGCATCCTTAGTCGACCTGTTTGATCTGCAGGCGAACTGGTGTGGGTCGAAGGTGGCTGCGAGGTTTGTTTTGATGTGCCGCTGGACCAGCTTCTCAAAGCACTTCATGATGATTGGGGTGAGTGCCACTGGGCAGTAGTCACTGAGGCCACTGATGACTGGTTTCTTCGGTACTGGGATAATCATTGCTGATTTTAGGCAGGCCGGCATGGTGGCCTTGGACAGGGACAGGTTGAAGATGTTTGTGAAGACTGCTGAGAGCTGGTCTGCGCATTCTCTCAGTACTCTTCCTGTCACTCCATCTGGTCCTGCAGCCTTCCTGGGGTTGACAGCTATGAGCACATGCCTCACTTCGTGCTCTTGTACATGGAGTGTGTGACTGTTGTAAGTGGGAGTGGTTGTAATGTCTGCTGCCTCTGCTATTCTTACTTCAAAGCAGGCAAAGAAGCAGTTAAGCTCCTTTGCCAATGCGTCGTTCACCTCAACAGTCCTGTGATTGCTGTTTTTGTAATTGATGTGCTGGATCCCCTACTATAGGCTACATCCACACAACAACGGCAACGAGATTTTTTTTTAAATATTGCATCCACATGGGCAACGGATCAGTAAAATATCAGGTACATATGGCAACGCAACGCTTGCTGAAAACAATGCAAGACACATGCCACACCGCTACGTGCGCTGTAAGACGGTCCCATCGGAGACACCAGAACAATAGAACAAGCAGGATGCATGCGCATAAACCCCTTCTTCTGTAGCATCAGCCACATAAAGTTTTGATTATTAATTGGTAGCGTAAAATAGTATCTATTGTCTAAGACACTTATTTATATTTCATATTAAAACGTCTATGTAAATTAATACATAGAAAGCCTGGCCAGGTGCTGAACGTTCTTCTGCCTTCACTTTAAGAGAAATTCAGGGCGAGCATGAGCCTAGCTTCTTCCCTGTCACTGTCACACGCGCACACCTTCTCACTCCCTATCCTATGGATATAGTCCCTTTAAATCACGTGCTCATTTTTTGAATGGAGACGCGGAAAGAGGAATGAATGGGGGTAGATGGAAGCCGGTACGCCAACATTCTGATATCCTCCAGAATTCTTTAATGGTCCGGAATAAATTGAATGCTACACGTTGATGGATTACTTTGTTCTTCTACGCCCTTTTTGTGGAATGTATTGTCGGACTTAAACCAACATCTGAAGAGGTGAGATCGCTCCTTTTTTTCCCTATTTTTGCTGGCGGGATTGTTTGATTTGTTGACAACTCGCATCGAGTTCATTACACTTCTACCCAGCGTTAAGCACTCACAGTCATGTGGTTGTGATGTCATCGTAAACAAATCCGTTCTACTCATCCAGATGACTTCGCAACGGCGCCGTTGCCAGATTTTTCCACTCTGGAACCCGTTCTCAAAAGATTTCGTTTTGGGGCACCCAAAACGCTGGTGCCGTGTGGACGCCAGGCCGAAACGATAAACAATTTTATCAGATTCACCTGAATCCGTTGCCGTGTGGACAGGGCCATAGTCTCTGTGGGTCGTTGTAAGCAAAATGCTCCTCAATCTTTTTCCCATACTCAGCTTTTGCACCTTTGATGGCTCTCTTGAGGTTGGCCTTGGCTGTGCTGTCTGTCAGCTCAGCTTTGTTTGAGGCTTTGTCCTCAGATTTAAATGCAGAATTGCAAACCTTCAGGAGAGTTCTGACCAAGTCCATCATCTAGGGTTTCTGGTTGAAGTGTATCCGGATATGTTTGTCAACAGTGAGACTGTCAACACAGTTGTTGATGTAACAAAGCACTGCTGATGTGTACTCTTCTAGGTCATGATCCTCAAAAATGTCCCAATTCGTTCTTTGAGAGCAGTCCTGGAGCTGTGAGATTGCTCCTTCAGGCCATGTTTTGACAGTTTTGGTGGTGGGTGGAGCTTTCTTCCTTAGGGGGTGTATGCAGCGGTTAGGAGTATGGATAGGTGGTCTGACTGTCCTAAGTGAGGTAGTGGTGTGGTCTTGTATCCATTCGTGGTGTTTGAGTAGGCTTTGTCCAAAGTGTCCCCCCCCCCCCCCCCCTCCCGGTTGCACACCTGATGTGTTGATGAAATTTCGGAAGAACTCTTTTAAATCTGCATGGTTGAAGTCCCTTGCTTGGGATGAGTTCAGAAATCAATATTTGATGGAATAACCCTGAGATTTAATCACAGCTTTCATGCGTGTTAACATGCTCCCCACCAGTCTTTCACGTTGCTCTTGAGTGACTTTATACCACTCCTGGTATAAAAACTCAATCAGCTCAGCTTTGTTTGATGGATTCAAACACCATCATGATGAACTTCCCCAACTGATTTACCATCCCTAAGAAGCGCCTTAGCTCACTCAGTCATTGGCTCCTTCATCTCTTGCACTGCTCTTCTTTTGTCTGGATCGTGCTTCATACGTGATCCAAACATTGGCATCAAATTGATCACGTGCTTGCCGACAAAGAAGTCGAGAACTTTATCAACATCATAAAGATCAATCCCACAGCTGACTGCTTCACAGACCACAAGCTCCTTACATGCAAATGTTCGATAGTGGTCAAGAAGAGGAAAGGGATGAGACCTCCACCAAGGTTAGACACAACAATGAATGCAGAGCGGAAAGAGAAATTGGAGAGGTTTCTGGATGAGAAACTCCAAGATTGTGAAGAATCATGGGACCATCTGAAAGAGGTGCTTCAAAGTGCAACCAAGCATCTTTTTGGTAAGAAAAAGAAAAGGAGCGAAGACTGGTTTGATGACCAAGATGGAGAGATTCAGATTCTCCTCTGATATCATTCTTGTTCACTATCTTCAATCTGTTTTTGGACATCAGTAAATCTGCCAGCAGACATGATTGATGCCATTATCTGCATTCTACTTAAAAAAGGGTGATCACAGTCACTGTGGCAACTACCGTGGCATATCTTTGCTCAGTGTGGTTGGCTAGGTATTCTCTGACATGGTAGAGTGTCTTCAATGACTTGCGGAGCTAGTTTATCCTGAATCTCAGTCTGGCTACAGAGAAGGTCGAAGCACAATCAATGGCATCTTCATCTTGTGCCAAATTATGAAAAAGTGTAGAGAACAATGTCAGAATCTGCACATTGCCTTTATTGACTTCACTAAAGCATTTGATTGCGTGAATCGAGAGCTCAGGGCAGCACGGTGGTGTAGTGGTTTGCACTGTCACCTCACAGCAAGAAGGTCCTGAATTCGAGCCCTGCAGCTGACGGGAGCCTTTCTGTGCAGAGTTTGCATGTTCTTCCTGTGTCTGCGTGGGTTTCCTCTGGGTGCTCCGGTTTCCCCCACAGTCCAAAGACATGCCCGTTAGGTTAACTGGTGGCTCTAAATCGACCGTAGGTGCGAATGGTTGTTTGTCTCTATGTGTTAGCCTTGCGATGACCTGGCGACTTGTCCAGGGTGTACCCTGCCTCTAGCCCATAGTCAGCTGGGATAGGCTCCAGCTTGCCTGCGACCCTGTACAGGATAAGCGGTTGCAGATAATGGATGGATGAAATCGAGAGCTCCTCTTCAACGTCCTGAGTAAGCTTGGATGCCCTCCCAAGTTTGTTCATGACTACTCTGTAGTGCATGCTAGATTGCATATTGATGGAGAACTGTCCAAGCCAATTGAATAAAGCAGTGGTGTCAAGCAGGGCTATAAGCTTGCTCCAGTTCTGTTTGGACTATACGCCACCATCATGCTGTACTATAGTTCTGCATAAATATGACCTAAAACAATATCAGATTTTCATATGAGTCCTAAAAGTAGATAAAGAGAACCCACTTAAACAAATGAGACAAAAATATTGTACTTGGTCATTTATTTATTGAGGAAAATGATCCAATATTACATATCTGTGAACCTTTTGCTTTCAGTAACTGGTGTGACACCCCCCACCCCCCATGCAGCAATAACTGCAACTAAACATTTGCGGTAACTGTTGATCAGTCCTGCACACCAGCTTGGAGGAATTTTAGCCTGTTCCTCCATACAGAACAACTTCAATTCTGGGATGTTGATGGGTTTCCTCACATGAACTGCTCGCTTCAGGTCCTTCCACAACATTTCCATTGGATTAAGGTCAGGACTTCGACTTGGCCATTCCAAAACATTCACTTTATTCTTCTTTAACCATTCTTTGGTAGAATGACTTGTGTGCTTAGGGTCGCTGTCTTGCTGTATGACCCACCTTCTCTTGAGATTCAGTTCATGGACAGATGTCCTGACATTTTCCTTTAGAATTCGCTGGTATAATTCAGAATTCATTGTTCCATCAACGATGGCAAGCCGTCCTGGCCCAGATGCAGCAAAACAGGCCCAAACCATGATACTACCACCACCATGTTTCACAGATGGGATAAAGTTCTTATGCTGGAATGCAGTGTTTTTCCTTTCTCCAAACATAGTGCTTCTCATTTAAGCCAAAAATTTCTATTTTGGTCTCCTCCGTCCACAAAACATTTTTCCATTCGCCTTCTGGCTTGTCCACGTGATCTTTAGCAAACTGCAGATGAGCAGCAGTGTTCTTTTCGGAGAGCAGTGGCTTTCTCCTTGCAACCCTGCCATGCACACCATTGTTGTTCAGTGTTCTCCTGATGGTGGACTCATGAACATTTAGCCATTGTGAGAGAGGCCTTCAGCTGCTTAGAAGTTACCCCGGGGTCCTTTGTGACCTCGCCGGTTATTACATGCCTTGCTCTTGGAGTGATCTTTGTTGGTCGACCACTCCTGGGGAGGGTAACAATGGTCTTGAATTTCCTCCATTTGTACACAATCTGTCTGACTGTGGATTGGTGGAGTCCAAACTCTTTAGAGATGGTTTTGTAACCTTTTCCAGCCTGATGAGCATCAACAACGCTTTTTCTAAGGTCCTCAGAAATCTCCTTTGTTCATGCCATGATACACTTCCACAAACATGTGTTGTGAAGATCAGACTTTGATAGATCCCTGTTCTTTAAATAAAACAGGGTGCCCACTCACCTGATTGTCGTCCCATTGATTGAAAACCCCTGACTCTAATTTCACCTTCAAATTAACTGCTGATCCTAGAGGTTCACATACTTTTGCCACTAAGATATGTAATATTGGATCATTTTCCTCAATAAATGACCAAGTATAAGATTTTTGTCTCATTTGTTTAACTGGGTTCTCTTTATCTACTTTTAGGACTTGTGTGAAAATCTGATGTTGTTTTTAGGTCCTATTTATGCAGAATTATAGAAAATTCTAAAGGGTTCACAAACTTTCAAGCACCACTGTAGGTCCTCAATTCAGCATCAAAATCCGTTTCAGATATGACGGATTTATTTGACCTGCGACGCCTGAAATCCACGACCAAGACTCTCACCAGTTACATCAGAGAAGTCCAGTACCTGGACGACATTGCAATATTTTTACCAATGATGGCATAGCTGTACAGCTTTTGTTGTCTGTCTACAGCAATTTGTCAAAGAAAATGGGCCTCCAGATTAACATCAAGACAGAAACCATGAGCGTCGGTGAACAGGTTGATTTCTACAATGATGGACACAAGTTGAAGAGAGGAGACCACTTCAAACATCTTGGTAGTTAGGTCACCAAAGATTGCAAGTTAGACGCAGAAATTAGTGCACTCATTCAGGCTGCCTCACGTACAACGGGAAGGCTAAGGGACAGGGTTTTCGACTGTAGGGACCTGACCATTGCAGCAAAGCTCAAGGTATACAATCAGTGTCATCCCACTAATGATATACGGAAGTGAGACCTGGACCATATATCGTCACCACATCAGGCTTCTCAGGACTGTCCAACAATGGCATTTGAGATCTATACTCAAAATCAAATGGGACCACTACATTACAAACGACAAAGTACTGAATTGTGCCAACACCACCGATTATCGAGATCATTCTCATCCAGAACAGGCTTCGTTGGATGGGCCATGTATCATCCATGCCAGATGAGCGGCTGGTGAAGACACTTCTCTATGGTGTTCTGGAAGAGGGCTCCAGGAGAGTCGGTTGCCCTCTTCTAAGATATAAAGACACCTTGGAAAGACATCCTAAAGCATGATGGTGTATTAGATTCATGGAGTGATGCAGTGGTTGATAGACCAGCGTGGTGGGGGCTAATCGCATACGTTAGCCACAAAATAGATGAGAAGAGAAAGCTCTCTTATTGGGAGAAAAGGGAAAGACGACACGTGAAGAGAGACGACACTAATTGATGAACTGGCTTATTTGCTTTTATCCACATTTATTGTGTGACCTGATTTTACTCAGCATTAGTACACTGTGCACTATTTAATAGATTCCCCCCGGTCCCCCTACCTCGGGCTTCCATTGGGGAGACCAGAGGTCAAAGTTTAAACCTAACTCCCCTCCCCATCTCGTACTTCTGAGTGGGAGACCAGGAAGTATTCTGGCTGCCCAGATCAAACTAGAATCATGGTGCCACTCTGGAAGGCTCATTGATCTACACGGTGACAGGATATCACTGATGTGCAAATGATCGACTGAAAACCGACCGTGCAAATCTCAATACTTGGATTTTTTTTTTATTCATTTATTTTGGGTTGGTGCCCCGTGCTGCTCCCAACAAGATGATGCCCTGCCCAAATCCACCACAGGGATGGAGAGCATCATCACATGGCCAATGCCACTTCACAGGAAGCATGACTTGCTCTCGTTTTCAGGTTTATGCTGAACCATGAAGACCTAAACAATGACAATTTTTATAAAACCCACTTGTATCACTGCACAGTGATGTCACACACAAACAGATACCTGTGCCGTGTCTTTTAACACATTTTTGTTGGTGATGTGAATGATGTCTTTAAAAATGGGCAGCTTACTGGATTAGTTGTTGCAGCTCTGATACTAACTCTAGTGACATGTTTTCTGTGTGTTTCAGCTCCAGGACCAAAGCGTGGTGGGATACCAGTGTGGGTGATTTTACTGGCGGTGGTGATGTCGGTGGTGTGGGTGGTGGTATCGGTGATTGGTCTAACACCGCACGTGAAGCGTGTAATCCGGTGGATGCAAAGACGACGACAGAGAAGTTAGGAATGCGTGTAACTGAGTCATTTGGCCCCATGAGGTGATCACTCAGATGAGTGTGTGTGGGGTAACCAGTAGATGTTTGTCAGTCTGAGTGTGTAATAATCTGCTGCTGTTCTTGCCATTTTCTCAGTCTGTTAGTGTTGAACAGTTTATTTGTCGATGCAGATCAGTGAGACTGTCACGGTTACTGATTTGGGGAAAAGACAAACCTTTCTCTCCTTCAAAAATAACTTTTCTTTTCGCTAGCGTTAGCTGGTGAGCTCCCTCTGTTAGCGGTGTGACCTCTGTTCTTAACCTGCAGGAATGTGTTTGTATATTCGACCTTATCGCCTGTTCCTGAATAACGTGGACATTACTGCAGCGTTGAACGTGGCACAGAGCCAGTCAAGCATGTTTTCCAGCTAATGCTAGCCTGCTGGTTAAAGCACAAGCTCTGGCTTGAGGGAAAGGAGTTTTGGGTTTTGATTTCTCAGTATGCAGAGCAGTTATCCCCTCTCCCCGAGCTTTCTGTGCTTCTGAAAGAGATGGGGGTGGCCAACATTGGTTTCCTGGGTGTTTTTTTTTAAAGGTACAAGACATGCATGTTTTCTTGTCTTGTATCATTAAAAAAAATGAGTCTTAAAAAAAAAATTTAAGATTCATGACATTTCTTGTCTTGTTGCTTTTAACAAGCTCTTATCATATGAGGGGAATCTCATGTCCTGATGGGGGAGAAATGTGTAACACGTGGTTGTTTTATTTTTTTTGGGGGGGGGGGTGTTTTTTCTTTGACCTATGTAAAGTGACCTTGAGTTTGAGAGGTGCTATATAAATGTTTTTATGATTTAGTATTATTTTTATTTTATGTGGGGGGAATCACATGTCCTGATGGGTGAGAAATGTATAACCTTTTTTTTTTTTAACTTTATTTAGTTTCATCAACAACACAACACACATTTTCATACAATTACTTTCTTTTCCATTTCGCAGCTGTATATAAACTTTTTACACACATTCAAGTATTAATCAGGGCACAACAAGAAAAAAATATATAAAAAATGGAAAGGGAGGGTGTCCACTTATTTAAGTACATACACACACATGCATGCATATACACGTATAATTACATCTGCATGTATGTGCACACAGACAAAACAACGAATTCATCCAAATCTGCCCATGAAGAGAAAAGAAAAAAGGGAGCGAGAGAACAAACCACTCCGCAGTATAATCGCCTCGGCAAAAATACCAGTGCAGTATCTGCTGTTAGAAGAGGTGGTATGAGTACGTACAGTGTACACACCGAAAATCTAAGTAGGTAAAACAAGCAGGAGGGCCGAAGTCTCATTGGATTAATAAAGGTATAACAGGACTCCATCGTTTAGTAAAAGTGGATCTTTGGAGTCTTAATGAGTCTGTTATTTGCTCCATCTGATCTCGGTCCCATACTTTTTGGATCCATTGGTTATATGTGGGAGGATCCGATTTCAACCATCTAATAGTTCTACGTTTTAGTGCTGCTGTGAGCCGTATATTTAAGAGGTATTTATTGGCCCTCCTGTCCATACCTTTGGGTGTTGCTCCCAATAATGCCCCTGTAGGGCTTTGTGGGATATCCTGTTTGAAAACCTGTTTGAGAGTATCAAATATTTCTCTCCAGAATAAACCAAGTTTAGGGCACAGCCAGAATACATGAGTGTGATTGGCAGTCTGTGCTCCACAGTTCCTCCAGCATGAACTGGGATGTGTTGGGCTCAGGCTTGTAGTACTCGAGTCCGACTTGTGCCCTAATTTTAAGGACTCGTGACTCAACTTGGGCTTGAGCACTGATGACTCGAACTTGTGCATTAACTGCATTTGAACTCGTAAATTGGAGACGAAGACTCTGATTTTTTCTTTATTTTTTGTAACATGCCATAATAATTTGGCATAAGATATTTTATAACTACACTAATTTTTGTACGAATTTGGTGCAAGAGTCTCGTACCTGTGCGCCTTGGCACGTGCATCAGATCGACTCTTAGGCGTGCTCCGGATCCTCACGCACGTACACGAAGTGGATTCTTGCGCGCTTACCGTAAACAGATTCAAATAAACTAGTCGTATCAGACGCTCGCTGGCCGTGCTGTGAAAATTATCCATGCAGACGTTCGTCAAAGTTTCCAAATCTGCCGTTGCTTAACTCTTGAATATCTTCTATCGTGAATACTCTCATTAAAAATCTTACATTTCTGTGGAAAGCAGAGATAATATCTGGTTAAGATCTGTTCAGTAACGACAGGTTGAAGTCAAAGAAGCACAACTTTATTCATCACACACACGTGAAATTTCCTCTCTGCATTTAACCCATCTGAAGGAGTGAAAAACACACATGCGCACACGTGAGCAATGAGCACACACACACACACCCAGAGCAGTGGGCAGCCATGCTAACAGCGCCCGGGGAGCAGTCGGGAGTTCTGTGCCTCGCTCAAGGGCACCTCAGCCCAGGGCCGTCCCATATTAACCTAACCTGCATGTCTTTGGACTGTGGGGGAAACCGGACCACCCGGAGGAAACCCACGCAGACACGGGGAGAACATGCAAACTCTGCACAGAAAGGCCCTCGCCGGCCACGGGGCTCGAACCCAGAACTCTGTCAGTATAACAGAGTAAAAACTCTAATCGCGGGACATTGGGAAAATACTGGTCTGTAGCGCGTATCGAGTGTGGGTGGAGCACAGAGGACGGCAGGACAACGTTTTTATTTTTATAACTTTTCAGTTTCAGTAATCTCATTCATTCACACACACACTCGTCTGGTCCCGGGTTGCGCCCCCTCTCCTCTCTCTCTGTCTCCTTAAATAGGGAGCGGTTACTGGGAAAACACACACACAAACACAGGTTAATTATCCTCAGGTGTCGCGATTCTGCCACTCACCTTCCCCGGCTCCACCCTCCTGTCACAGACCGGCACTTGACCACGCCCCCGCTGCCACACGGTCCTTTTGCTTTTTGAGTGACGGGAAAGAGGTCAGGCGCTTCCCCCCCCTCGCTCTCACTGTTTCTGATGAAGGATTCAGTAAAATTCCCTCTGCTAGTTTTGATGTTCTGATTCACGGCTGACTTTGAAGTGAGTTTTCAGAGCTTTCCCTACTTATTTTTTCAAATCAAACTGATTCCTGTAAATAAATAACTATTTTAGAATATAACTGGACTTGTTTTGATAAAATATTGAGATCTTATTGGTTGGAATGATATTTTTAAAAAACCGGAAGTCAGAAACATGAGCGTCAGTTTCAGTTCAGCTAATGTGAGTTGTTTATTGGATGTGGATCAGACAGGTTTTTTCCAAGTTCGCATTGAAAGCTGTGAATATTAATCAAAATAATCATTTATATTCTTTCATATAAACACTAGTCGGCCCTACTGAGAAATACAAAGGCCTACAGAGCACAAAGAGGGGATTAGAGATCTTTTATTACTTTTTTTAATTTTTGATAATTTTTTTAAATGCATATTTTATAACTGTATTTGTAATTAACATTGATTTTTCCTGCTTTGTGATGTATAAATGAGTTAAGATCAGCTTTATATTTCACAAATAAAGCCATTTGGTGAAACTTTGAAGGAGAGTGGACCAATTTAATGTTTTTACCTTATTAGCATAAGTGATACTTATTAAATACTAATTTGCATAACTTGCTTTTAGTAATTTTTTTTATAAAGTTGTATTCAGTGGAGAACCATCTGTGTCCCTGCCAATTTCCATGTAATTATCTTGGAAAATAAGTTATTAAGGAAAAAACCTTTGATCTGATTGGTTAATGAGGCCCATTTTGGACCATGTGATCCTCAAACAGAATATTACGGCAGTTTTCTAAAGATTAAGCCGTTTTTTCATTCTTTGATTTGTAATATCTCAAGAACAGATAAACATTTTAATTCTGTAAAAAGTCTGTTCTGCAATAATTTCTGAATTCAGTGAGCAGTTTCAAGTGATTTGGATTGAATTAGAATTTTCACCTGATATACCTACATGAAGGTAGCAACAGCCACCGTCAAATAGAATGGTTGGAGTCTTGTTCACGGACTCGACTCAGATCAACAGTGGACTCCACTCGAACTTTTCTTTAATGACTTGGACTTGACTCGGACTTGAACACCGGGGACTTGAGACTGGACTTGGACTCGAGGTTTAGTGACTCGACTACAACACTGGTTGGGCTCATCTTGGCTGTTATTTCTGGTGTTCTGAAAAATCTGGTGATTTATTTTCCATTTGAAATCCGTCCAAGTGTTTGAGTTTGTGACAAGGTGTGCTTCAGTGCACATCACCTTCCAGGTATCCTTTGGTATATCCTTGTTTATTTCCGCCTCCCATCTCTGCTTTATCTGCAGGGAATTATGCACATTCAGAGAGAAAATATGATGTAATTTACTCATTTTCTTATCTCCATTGCCCGTTTGTATTTCTATTAAAAACCTTTCTATGGGGGTCGGTCTGAGAAGTTTTCCCCACTCCTTGTGTGTTGTCAGAAAGGTTCTTAACTGTAAATATCTTTAAAAAAAAATCTGTCTTAGGGAGATCAAACTCATTTTTCATCTGTTCAAATGTCTTAAGATTGTCCTCCTTCACTAACTGGTGCAGATGGGCTAGTCTATGATCCGACCACTTTCTAAACCCAATATCTAAGTTGTTAGGTGTGAAGGTCTTCATAAATCCAGCGCTTGTTAGTGATGAGATTCGCGTCAGGAACCCAAAAGCTGACTGTATTTTCTTCCAGATTTTTAGAGTGGTTTTTGTCCAGACTGCCATTTCTTTCACAGGGATATCCAGAAAAGGTAAGATTCGTAAAGGCTCTGGGCACGTCTTTTTCTCAATATTTGAGCGTGTGTGCCCCATTCTGAATCCACGCTATCAAAGGCTTCATTTGTGTGGCCCAGAAATAATATTTTAAGTTTGGGAGTTTAAGGCCTCCATCTAGTTTAGGTAACTAAGGTTTTAAATCTAATTCTAGGGCGCTTTTTTGCCATATAAATTTCTATATTATTTTGTCCAGATTATCAAAGGTTGATTCTGGAATTTCCACAGGTAGCATCTGAAATAAATAGTGTGGGCAGAACATTCATACGGATACTTTCAATACGGCCGAGCAGAGAGAGAGGGAGCACGGACCATCGTTTCAAATCATTACCGATGCATCGGATTATTTAATATAATTTGCATGATATAGATTATGTAGAGATGGAGGGATGTAAATACCAAGATATTTAATACCTTCTCTAGGCCATTTGAATCCGCTCTGTAGTTTAACACTTCCTGAAATTGTACCGTTCACATCCATAGCCTCGGTTTTATCCACATTTACCTGATATTCTGAATAATACCCAGACCAAGAAGTGAGCCCCTTTAAATATGATATTGTTGATGTGAGTTCTGTTAAATACAATCATACATCGTCTGCATACAGTGATATTTTGGGCTCCGCTCTGTTTATTCCAATCCCTTTTATGTTGTGATCATCTCTGAGCTGAGCCAATAGTTCAATGCTAATAGCGAACAGCAGAGGTGACGGAGAGCAAGCCTGTCTGCATCCTCGTTCTAGTGTGAATCTCCCTCATCTGCAACCATTAACTTTGACAGACACCTGTGGGGGTGAATAAAGTGTCTGCATTCAATTTATAAAGTTGGGACCAAATCTAAATCATTTTAATGTTTGAAATAAGTATTGCCACGATGCTCAAAAGGCATTTGATGGAGCATCTAGGGATATGATCACTGACTCTGATTTCTTATCTTTTTGATGAGATGTTTAATAGCCGTCACACATCATCTCCATAGTACCTTCCAGTGATGAATCCGGTCTGATCAGGGTGGATCATTTGGGTGATTATCTGATTCTCTCGCCAAGCCAGAATTGCTGTTAGTATACACAGATCCCCATTCAGCAATGATACTGGTCTAGAAGACTGGCATTCAGTAGGGTCTGTACCCTCTTTATGAATTACCACTGTAGTTGCTTCTGTCCAAGATGGCGCCATAGTTTTAGATTCTAAGGCGGAACTGTATGCTTTTAGTAACGGGGGCAGCAAATCTTTAAAAGTTTTATAAACTTCATTGACCTATCCATCTGGGTCTGGACTTTTGTTGTTCTTAAGTAATGAAATTACCTGCTTGATCTCCCATTCCTCAATTGGCTTATCTAACTCCTTAGCTGCTGAATCTGCCAACTCGGTTAGTTTTATGTGGTTTAAGAACTCTACGAGTTCTGCATCATCACCGCAGGTGTCAGTATTCTTAGATAATGATTTGTAAAATCATTTGACTGTGCTTTGAGTGTGCAAAGATGAGGGAAAAGAAAAATGAAATCAACATCATCAAAGTTTAATATTCAGGCTCCTGCAGAACCCAACATAGGTATATCAAATCAAACAGCACCTTTTGGTTATGTATCCGTCTAAACTGCCCACAAAATCAAGCAATAAAATATTGAAATATAAATGTCTCACATCACCACCACCACCACCAGTTCATACTGATGATGATCCACTGTATTCTGCAGCTCAGTATTGCTGTCGAAACAACTTCTGGCTGCAATCAGTCTTTCTTCCTTTCATTCCACTGTGTCTTCTTCCTTGCAAGCTGCCGTAGCTCTCTGAGTTTCTTTGCAGTTCTGAGATTTCCCATCCCTTTGTTTTTGAGGTCTGTCCTCAGGACACTTGGTAAGTTTTTGTACAGTGTCTTCCTCTTCTCGCCCTATACCTGCTGCATCCCACTATGGCAAAGTCCAGCGCTTTTTGTTCTGGAGTGTCTGCCGGCATTCGGAGGATATGTCCAAACATGCACCACCTGAGTTGGGTTACTTTTGTTGACAGTGGGATAGTATTACACATCTTGTACAGTGCCTTGTTGGAGATCTTGTGCGGCCACTGATACCCTGTGATTTTGCGCAGATGTTTTCGGTGACAGGCATCAAGTTTGTCCATGGCTGTCTTTGGCACTGCCCAGCTGTTGCAGTTGTACAGCATTATCGAGACACAAGTTGCGTTATATATTTGCAACTTTTTTGTCAGAGGAATTTTCAATCCACGGATCCATAGCTTCCAAAAGGATTGAAAGGCGATGTTAGCCATGATGCAGCGTGTTTCTATGTCTGAGGAGCTGCAGAGTAGGGATCCAAGGATCTTACTTTTCCTCCAGCTCTCCACTCCTCGGAGGGGTTTGTCGTCCTCTCCTTTTTCCTTTGTATCTGCTAGGTAGATGTAGGTGAATTCTGTCTTACCCGCATTAACAAACAGGTTTGAATCTTTCAGATTCTTGACAGCTATTGGAAGGAGTCTTTGCAGTGTGTCCTTTTCCTCATCAACAAAATCCACATCATCTGCATATTCCGTTTCTAGTGGCATACCTAGATCTGAAATTGGAGGGTTTGGTCTTGTAGAACTTCTCCGTATGGATGACAGTGCAGAGGCAAGGTAGCAGATGAACAACACCGGGGACAGACTGTCTCCTTGTGGGGACCCAGTAGTTGTTTCAAAATCTGCTGAGTAGGTGGTGTTGACTCTAACCTTCAGCTTGGTGCCTGCAAGTAGAAGTCTTACCAGTCAGAGTTCGTCTTCGTTGCACCCTGCTTGGTCTAGCACTTCCAGGATTTTGGATCTTTCGATGGTGTCGAAGGCATGGGACATATCTATACCCATCTTGTAGAAGTCCCAATGTTTGATCATTACCACAGAAACGAGCATTCGCTGGGCCCACATGATACCTGTGCAACTGCGTCCCCTTTTGAACCCACTCTGATAAGGTCCTGTAAACTTGTCAATTTTGTCCCTGATGCGGTGCAATGTAACAGTAGACAGGATTTTCCTTATGCTGTTCAGGAGGACAATAGGGCGAAGATTCGCAGGTGGACCAGGTGGTTTTTTGGGTTTGGGCAGGGCAATCAAGATTCCTTGACCAATAGATTCAATTGAATGATGATGTTCAAAGGCATAATTGATGATGGATGTAATGATTGGTGATATGGCATCACTCCCATATTTATACAGTTCATTACTAACTCCATCCGGCCCTGCTGAGCGTCCGTTGTTAAGGGTCTTTATGGCATTTTTCACTTGTAGCTCTGTGATTGGTGCTTCTAGGGGTCTGGGTTCCCCTTGGAATGGCTCCAGCTGTTTGCCTTCTGGGTCTGTGAACTGTTCCTGGAACCACTCTCTGATTGCTTCTGCCTTTCCCCTGTCCATAGCAATGAATTGGCCTTCTGTATTGTGCACTGATAGCGTAGGTTGGGGGAGTCCAACTTTAAGGGCACGGACGGCCTTGAACATCTTTCGGCATTCATCTGTGGATGAGATCTCATCTGCCAGGGTGTCTGCTCTAGCGATCTCAAGTTCCTTGAGATGTTTGTTTGTTTATTTTGCGAAGGTTCATACTGTTTTGGTTAAATACAGGCAAGAATATACTCAGCCTTTCAAGTCTGTTGGTGGGAGAATGTTCTTGACGTATTCCATGGCCTTTTTGGGATCTAGAACCTCCTTGCTCTCGTCCTGGTGTGAAATCCGAAGTTTGGCTGGGTAGAGTAAACCGTAACGGATCCCTTCCCGGCCTTGTAGTGCTTTCCGTACATCTGTGAATGCAGTCCTGGCCTTAGCAACACTGGCGGTGTAATCGGGGAATATGGCAATCCGATTCCCGTTGTAGCTCAGTGAAGCTCTGTCCCAGGCTCTTCTCAGGATCTCCACTGCATCATCATCATAGTGTAATTTAGCAATAATCACCCGTGGTTTCTCCTGGTTTTCTAACCACAAGTGTGCAGTGTGAGCGGTCTATCTTTGTCTCGGTCCATCTGTAGAACTTCTCTGATAACTTTAGCAAGTGCTTTATGGGAGCTGGGATCCGGTTGCTCTTCTATGCCGGCTATTCTGATGTTGCTACGTCTCATTTTCCCCTCCATGGCTTCGCATCGGTCCTTAAGAGTTACCACCTGTTTTTTAAGACTAATTACTGTGGCTTGCAGCGAAACCACTTCATCAGACCATGTTGATAACCTGCCCTTCATGTCCTGTATGTCCACTTTTATGTGGCCAACTTCCGCTCAGATCACTTTCGTACTGTTGGTGATTTCAGAGTGCACCCCTTATGGTGCTGTTTTAAGTGAGCTAAAATCCTCTGCCGGTGCACTTTAAGTTCGGCCCTTATAATTTTAGAAATCTCTCCCCTTGAGGAGGACAAGAAGACATCTGCTTTAATTTCTTCAGTAGCTATATCTAAACTTTCAGTCCGGGTGGGCGAGGGTTGGTCTGAATCACCTGGTGTGCGCTGCCTCGTGGTTCTTGTAGGCCGTGAGGTGCTAGCCTTGCTGTTGTACTTATATTTTTGGAACTTTTCCACCATTCACATCGACTCCATGCGTACAGTTCGACTGTTCGTGAACTTTTGGGCTGGTCTTTGTGTAAAAATAACTTTTTTTTAATGGAAAAGTATTTCCAATTCTGTGAGAGCTCTGAAACATGCATCTTACTCCATGTCTTGCTCACTATCGTCCCAACACATCCTTTTCGTGTGTGATCTCATGACCTGTTCGGCGAGAAATGTATAACACTGGACTTGCCAACACAGTGCCCACAGGTACCAGGTAGCCTGCCGGGATCCTGGGAGGCACCCGCAATGGATGTTCTAAAAATAGCCAGTGACTACTGCACTGTTCAAATCATATTTGGTAATTTTTTAAAAAAAATATAATTTTTCTTGTTTTCATGTTTTAATACATCTTGACATTTAATCCAGAAGTGTTCTCTAAAAATCCCCCTAACATTTAAAAAAAATTAAAATAGAAGCCTAATGTAGATAATTTTCTTTGCCGGGTCAAAGTTTAGCCTATTATGCCACCGTGCCAACTCCCCTTTGCGTTCAGTCCTCAGTCATTAGCCCGCCAATGGATAGCGATCAACACAGTGTGATAAGTTGTAAATTTTCTGTAAAGGTAGTTTTGTAAAAGTGTTTAAACGTGATGTCTGAGAGCAAGAAAAAGAAGACTTACCACTTTTAGGATTATTTATTCATTTTATTTATATCCTTTATTTATCCAGGAATTGTCCCATTGAGGTACAAGATCTCTTCTTCCAGGGAGTCCTGGCCAAGATGGCGCACAGATATTAACATACAGTAAAATACATACATCATACATAAAATCAACACTATTAAGAACGTGAGAAATGGAGTTGTCACAGTCAAGTCACATCAGGTAAAACAGCTACATGTTTCCTGTAGGGCGGATTTTAACATTCCTTTGAAGGCATTTACAGTAGGAAGTGCTTCTAATGTAATGATAACCTGCATCTCATTCCATATTGATGGTGTATAAAAGGAGAAGGCAGCTTTTCCAAGCTCTGACTGTACCATCAGAACATCCAAGAGCATCCTATTTCTGCTCACCTAGTATTGTAGGTGCCTGTGTGGTAAGTTAGAAGTCTTGAGATATAGAGCGGCAGTTTACCTAGCAACGCCTTGAGATTAAGAAGCAACAAGTGCCATTTTCGCCTCTGATATAGGGAGGGCCAACCTAAAGATTCATATAAAGTGCAGTGATGTGTTCGTGAACCTGCATTTGTTACAAAACGTATTACAGCATGATACAGAGAATCCAGCTTTTTAAGGATGAATGGGAGAAAGAGTTCTTCTTTACTCAAGTTGGTGAACGTTGTGTGTCTGATCTGTGGAGCTGCCGTTGCCTTGGCTAAGAGACACAATGTGGAGAGACATTTTTCTACATGCCACAGAATGTTTGATGCTAGCTACCCTCCAGGCAGTGCATTACGCACCATCACACTGATATGTACAGGACTTCTAATCTCCATTTCAGCAGTGCAGTGAGCATCAGTTCCTCTGATC
Organism: Neoarius graeffei; assembly: GCF_027579695.1. Lineage (NCBI taxonomy): Eukaryota > Metazoa > Chordata > Actinopteri > Siluriformes > Ariidae > Neoarius > Neoarius graeffei. The sequence goes on from NC_083569.1 coordinate 129,385,573, forward strand.
ATGTCTTCCACACCTGATACCACCATCTGTACATCATCACTGTCCTGTATCTACACCGGTGAGCTGCTGGTTTCTTCTCAGCAGAGAGAGAGAGAAAAGAAAAGAAATAAATGAGCTCAAACTCAGCAGGAGCAGATGAACAGCTGGCTGAGTCCAGGGTTGCTGGAATGATCCTCTGGTGCTCTACAAATTCATTTTATTTCACTTCGTATTTGTGTCCTCATTGCACTGTTGTATCATCGAGCGCGATACCTTTACATTCCAAACCTTAAAGTGCATATTCTGGACCAATTTCGGGGGGTTTATATGAAAGAATGTCCCTTTACACACTCATCCAGAAGGGTAATTTTGCACAAGGCCATCTGTCTACAGCAGAAAAAAATAAAATAACAAAACACGTCTGGAAAAATCCCAAGGGAGTCTGAAGCCAGATTCATGACATCACCTGCGGAAGCGCCAGCAGGCTGCGCGAGCTTTGCACGGTTTCAGTGCAGTCTGTGTAGACCAAGCGCTCCCATTTCTCTCTCATTGTCCGGTCTTTTGGGAAACGATGAGTACTAATCCCATCAAGACTGGTGTTGCTACACCCTCCTACGATACATCTGTTAACCATTTTAATAATTACGCGATAATGTTGAAGAAATTTGCAGAAAACCACCAGGTCATTTTCTCATAAACAAACCAGCGCTGACGTAGGATTCAGAAGGAGGCATCCCGCACACAAAAATCAATGTTTGGCGGGAAATCCAAATGCCAAGTTTTTTTCAGAGGCGGACCAATTCGCCTCAAATGGCTTGATTTCAACTGAATTTTTCTGGTATTGCGCAAGGTAAAAAAAAATTGCACAAAATGCAAAATCTGGCAGATATTTGACCAAAAGTTTAATATAAAATAGGAGAATTACACTGATTTTGCTCCTGAATTTACCTGTGATATGCACTTTAAACCAGTATCTCACTGGGCTGCGACAGCCTGCAACTAGTTGGAGACACAACAATTGCGATAAAATATACGAATTAGCGACAATTTTTGCTTGGAATCACACTGAATTGATATTCGCATATTTTACCGCAATTGTAACTAGTCCCAAGCTGTCGCAGCCCGGCTTTCCCTCGGCAGGCAGGGAACTAGAGGAAGCCTCACGGAAACTGACTTGAGAAGGGTTTGCGACACCAGCAACGCATTTGCGGCTATTTTGAGAGAAATTTTGTTGCACGAATTTTTTGAACATGTTCAAAATTTCAGCGACGAAGGAGTGACACGTTGGGACTCATGCGAGGAAACTGAGAAGCCCCACAACTGTTTCAAGACACTTTTGAAACTCTCTCGCGAATGACGTTCGCACGCTGTCGCAGCCGAGTGAGATACTACCCCACGGCTCGCTGGCTAGTTGAAAATTAAAAAAAAATTTTTATATAGATAGATAGATAGATAGATAGATAGATACACACACACACCGTTAACTAAAGCCACCACATATTAAGCGCGTGCCGTGTCTGTGTTAATTGATGTGTTTCTCGGCAGGACGGAAACTATCGAAGAATTCCGAATCATATCGTGTACGAGTCAGGCTGTCGGTTTTTTCACTACTGCACATGCATATAATGCATCTCGTTGAACATCGCGGTAATCACGTTATCAAATTCAATAGATGTGGCCACATTATCGCCCATTTAAACGTGTTTTTGTTGTTGTTTACATCTACCAAAGCTACGTTGCGATGTGGAATTTTCTGAAAGGTGTACAGAAACTGCCAGAGACGGGGACAAAGCGACCTCGGTCTGAAGAGGAGAAAAAGGCCACCGATAAAGCGTACGAGAAGGAGAAACGACAAAGAACTTATAAGCAAACGTGGGAGCAGGGTAGGCCTTGGCTGCGATACAATTTTTATGGAATAATTTTTTCAAGTTGATTCCTAGTCAATATGAAGCTCTGAATGCTTTCTCTCTCATAAATGGTTAAATACAGAAAGCATGTTGGACATATTTTGGGTGCTATAGTCATGATAGTAAGTATATTTGCTTTCCATACTCATACACCAAGTTGCCAAGTTTTCCAATATATTATTATTTGTTGATATTATATTATGGTGCTCTGTGTTGTTCTCATTTATGGGTTGTTTTACAATCAGGGTACGCAAGCTAAAAATCACATTTAACACTTATCTTCAATATCAAAAGGCTTGACTAAATAAACTCGGTTGTTTATTGTAGCCCTGTGATAGCTCTATTTACCATGCAAAAAAAAATTGGTGATAACGTTATTTTTGGTGAATGTATGGCAATATGTGTCATATTTAGCAAAATTACTCGTGTCCTTTAGAAAAAGTGCTTTTTTGACCACAGGTAGCTCCAAAAGGGATGCACTTAAATCATTCTTTATACCATAAAACACATATTTGGTTCCATATCATTGGAAACAGTTAAGTTTTAATGTTGAATGCCAGTAAGTTTTCAGACTATTGATCAAATTCGTACGTAATTGTGTAAAAAAAAAAATGTCCTCTCCGAGACAGCTAATTTTTCAATACAAAATAACATATCTAAAATGATTATTTTCATCCTAAAATGTGGTCAAGATATTGGGACATAAATATTAGAGACAACTAACACAAAGCTTACAGCCTTATATTTAAAAGCACTATGGAAGTAGTGGATTCTGAATTGTCAAAAAAAAAGTCCTCTCCGAGAATCACTTCATTTGTTTCTCCCAGCCCTGCTTAAAGCTACACTTCTTTATCTTATAGCAGATTACACAAAACTACCATACACACATGTCAAAAAATTACCTGAAATCTGTTCTTTAACTTGTCCTTCACTTAAAAACTGGTAAAAGAACCAGTTTGAATTTTGGACCCCTGTGACACAAACTTTGTACCCTGATTGTAAAACAACCTGTACTTGAGTTGATGGGGGGGGGGATGCCATCCCCCCTGGAATAAAAAATGGTCAAAATCATTCCCCCTCTAAAACGGGCATCCCCCCTCCATTCCCTTGAGCAATTTTATCAATAAATGTGGACATAACTTCTATTTAACATTGGAATTAGAAATCAGGGATGCAAACACACCCATGGTCAAAAAAGAGTGAGGTAGCGCAGCGACGCGGACCCCCCCCACCACACACACACAAAATATCAGTCAGACTTCATTACGGCCAATGTTTTTGCTTAATTTAGACAGCCTAAGTGACTGTAATGTTGTGGCTACCACGGATGGATGTATGCACCACGAACTCATATAACACACACGGGTTACACATTACCATTTGCAGGGGCTTCAAAGTTTGGGAGAATAGCAGGGTACAAATAATTTACAGCAGGGCCGCTGGCAGACATAATGCACGCAAAGCGTGCAGGGAGATATATATTTTATATATATATATATATATATATATTATATATATATTATATATATATATATATATATATATATATATATATATATATATATATATATATATGATTGATTCCACGCTTATGGGTACTGAAATGGGGACATGAACTTATTTTTAAAAATTCACCTAAAACCATTTCTTTTTTTTACCATCAGGTCACAAAACATGTAATCTTTAATGAATGACATGTTAAAAGATAACTTTAATTTTCTGAGATGTAATAAACTACCACTAACCATTAGGCATCGGTGTTGTGTGATGCCTTTCTTTCCCATATGTCTTTCCAGTATTTTTCCACCTCAGCTCTTGGTGGGTCTGACCGGTTGTTGTTCCCCTGCCACTGAGAGTACACCTTGGCTGGTTCAGTGGAGAACAGCTTGTTTATTCTTCTGGCCTCTCCCTCCTTGGTGCATCTCTTCAACCGGGTGGCCAGAGCTGTTAGTCGCTGTTTGGCAGTTTCGAGTGCCTCTGGTACGGAGAGTGAGTTGTACTTCCTGGGTGCCCCTTTATTCACCATGTTCCCTCTCCGTGCTGCCTTTATCTTGGCCTCTAATCGTCTCTTCCATGGTGGATACTGTTTGTTATGTCCCGAGCCCATGTGTCCAAGCATCTCCATGATTACTGTTGCTGTACTGTGTATCAGCTTGTTGGTCTCAGTGATGGTTCTTGTGGAGATTGCCTTCAGAGCTGAATGCTCTGAAGGTACTTGGCAACTCGGCTTCGGTATTCGTCGGTTTCCAGTTGGGTCACGATCTTCCTTCTCAGGTCAGGTACCCAATCTCTGGTTGTGGGGACGATGACATCTCCCCACTGACCTGTCTTCCTGGCTCCCCCTTACTCGTTGCTGTATTTCATTAATCTCTAGTTGTGATAGTAGATTTCGATTGGGCTAATAGCTGTTTCTTTGTTAGCCTTGATTGTGGGTTTCGAAGTATCCAATGGTCCCACATTCGCTGCATGTATCCCCTCTCTCTGGGATTGCTTGTATAGTAGCATTCCAGCAAATCCGTATTTTCTGTCCTCGTCCATCGATGTCTTGTTCCAGTAGCCCATTTCTCATCAGTTTGCCTTGGTTCCCTAGCAACTGACGCAGACCTTGTTGACCTGGGCGACGTCTGAGCCGGTATGACTATCAGTTATGTCTTCACTCATTCCTGAGGTAGGCTGATATATAGGTCCTTGCCTAAGGACCCTTACTGGATGATGTTTTGCCCCGACTGGGATTCGAACCCCAATCTCCTGCGTCGTAGTCAGTGAGCATTACCACTGTACTATCCAGCTGACTCTATATATATATATATATATATATATATATATATATATATATGCACAATTATTTTAACACTTACGCTTTAATTGTAGACGAGTAAATGACTTCCACTTCAACGCTGATCGTTTACTCCCAGTCACCGAGGCTCCAAAGAAATGCACACTAGTAGATGAAATTCAGCAAGTTGATAAATGAACACACCTATCTGAGGAAAAGCCCGGGAGTCACGTTCCTTAGCAACCAGATTGCCCAGCCATCGGTTCCATCCACTGACAGTGTAGCAGCTCGCAGTTTGTAACGGAGCGCTGTTCAATATTATAATAGCAGCCAGCAGCTACACTGTCAATCTTACTATCTCTGCTGTCAATGGTTCCATATATCCACCACGGGGAACCAAACGTTATATGGTCTGCACAGTACTCGGGTCTATCATTACTACCAGAGTGGATTACCGGAGAGCAACCCCCCCCCAAAAAAAAAAAAAAACCTCTTCGGATCTGCACGAATTACACAAGTCGCCCAAAATGCCGGGGAAAAAGCGGAATGCGCCGAAAAGCGCGCCGTTTGCACGTTTGAGAAATACCATTCCACGTAGCTTTGCTGAAACTGAGCATACAATAAGCTACCGCGAGAGAGGGCACGCGCAAGCGAAGCGTTTGAAGAGGTGACATTCAGTTGGGGTTCCGTTATTTTTTATTTCATTCGGCGTCAGTGACAGCAGTGGATTGCAGCATCATGGCCAAGCGGAGTGGACAGCAAGACCTAAGCAAGTTCGGATTTAAGATCGCAAAAAAAAACATTTCAGAAGGTAAGTCAAGAGTTACGAATATCAGTCACACTTTCTGTGAGCCCACCATCATGCTAGTGGAGCGGATAGCTGGTAAAATATTTCACTTGGTGAGCAAAGCACCAAATTTTGCATGAAACTTTGTCTGCATGTACCTGACCAAAAATCATCATTGGCCACTCAAGTTTCCACCATTTTCAAGATGGCTGCCATGATTTTCAAAATGGTGTCATTTTTACAGTTTTCGCCTACTAGTTTTATTATTATTATTATTATTATTATATGTACTATTTTTAATTTAAATTCTTTTCTTTTGCTAATATCTACCTCAATATGACTCCCCATAGCCATAATAGTTATTTTGTACAAAACTAACGTGAATACGCACTGCACATGCGCAAGACATTCCAGAAATAGACTTTTTTTTTTTTATAAATGGCCGTTTACACTAAGACTCAGCGGATCTAATCTTCTGAGCAGTTACAACTACAGAGAGCAGTGCAAGACAGTCCTGATTTAAAGCATTTACAGTTGCCAGAACAGTTTATTCTACATCCACACTTGACCAGTTCCTGACATGATGCTGCTATAGGTGCTACTGACGTCCAATACGGCACCCAAAACCCATCATTTTTTGTCCAACCACAACTTTATGGTGATGGTAAGTCCTGCGTTTTACAAAGTGACTGACCCCATGTGTGTCCAGCCTGTAGAATTGATCTTTTGATGTGTTTGACTAGGGCAGCTCTGGATGGTGGGATGTTGTTATAAGGCCGTTGTTTGCGGGCAAAAAGATCAAGACGAGTCTCATTAACTTTTGTGGGTGCAATCAGTTAATTATTGATATTAAGTGATCAATCTCATTAAATCAGTCTCATTAAATTTTGAAGGTCAATAATTAAAATGAATCAATCCCATTGAATCGTTTAATTTGACTCGTTTGAATTGAATCATACCATAGAATCAGTCTCATTCAGTGAATCGTTCAATGAATCACTTAGTGAATCGTTTAGTGAATCATTTAGTGAATCATACCATTAATCCTGGATAAATTACCAGACAGCTAGATTATGGTATATTTCCAAATTATTACGATCACTTACCATATTACATAACATATGCACCCTTTCTGAATTCTTTGAGAAGATTGGGGACTTCACATATTGTTCACCAACAAGATGAATACACACAGCTTTGATAATAAATGAATTTATTATACAAAGATAAAAAAAAAATGGATAATCAATATATACAAGCAGTGAGGTGTATATACATGTGTGGTGTGTGTGTGTATGGCCTAGCTTGTGGCTAGCTAAAACAGTGTGTGTGTGTGTGTGTGTAGGACTTGACCATGTGTTTAGCCTCGTGTAGCTAACTACACATGGTGGAGGCCTAGATTAGCCTTGTGTTGCTAGTGTGTGTTTGCTAAAGGGCCCTATGGCCTAGCTAAAGCGTGTTTGCTAAAGGGCCCTATGGCCTAGCTAAAGCGTGTTTGCTAAAGGGCCCTATGGCCTACCTAAAGCGTGTTTGCTAAAGGGCCCTATGGCCTAGCTAAAGCATGTTTGCTAAAGGGCCTGGTGAGGCCTACTGAGCACGTGTTGCTAAAGACAAAGGGAAGCTATCTAAAGTGTATCAGGCCTGGTCAGGCCTGTTGAGCACATGTTTTCTCAGTAACAAAAAGATTCCACACTCATGACATTACCAAACTCACTGAAGCCTTGATAAGGTCAAAATGTATGATAAGGAAATGAAGGTGTTAGTCAGAATAAGAGAGAGAGAGAGAATGCACAACTTATTAAAACAATTGAGAGAACATAGAACCAAAATAAATCAACACGCTGCGTGTCTAACAGTGTAACAGATAAACCTGGGTTTAAATTCACACTATTTCAAACAAAAAGCAAAATTCCTAAGACTATCCTAATTATGCCCAAATGCCAAAATCTTACTTAATCCTGCCTTTAGCAAGATATGAAGAACTATTCACCGGTGTAGCTTCAGGCCTCGCCGTGGGAGCACGTGAGCCGCTCGTGATGGAGGCGCAGAAAACTTTCGGGTCCAGCGGAGCACTTGGGTGGTTCCCGTGGAAAGCAGAGGATTCTTGGTCCGAACCTCAGCGTTCGTGAGGAAAAGTCTCTGATCAGAACAAGATGCACAGCGCTTTTGAGTTAAAAAGGATTCAATCGCTTCTTAACTTTTAACTGCCTGGGCTGCAGTCGTGACGTCACTTCTAATGCAAGTAAACCGGTTGTAACTCAGGTTGAGTTTAAAGATCGCGCTATTCTAGAGTTTACCTTTGCCAAGGGTAAGTAAGAAAATCGCGCTGAGTGATGGATCTTGCAAGAAAGAAGACGTCTTTTTTAATGGAGAGCGCATCTCTTTATACGTCCGGATTCATCGGAAGCCAGACGCGAGAGACAAAGATGGTGGAGCTTCCGCTTGGATTTATGCGTGCATGGCAGACTGACGTAGGTGATCCCGCCCACGCGTGACATAGGTCACACGGAAGTTGCCTGGGAATTGTAGTTCTGACACAAGATGGCGGCATGATACCTACACTTTCGTTGAAATGCTTGACCGATCGTACGTGATGACAACAAATTCCTCAATGACATCAATGTCTTGCTCTGTCAAAGAGTCACATGGTTTGCTTAGACTACGGAACGTTTCTGTGGCGTTGTCACACACATTCCAGGCCTGCCATGCTGTCTTTTTCCCTTTTCCAACAAACGCGGAAATGGTATCACAACCCATGAATGCATGGAAAAAAGGCAATGCCTTTGATCTTGGACCCAGGTTGGCTACAATGGTATGAATTGGTAACCATCTCATATCTTTCCCTTTTCCAAATGTTATCCATAACTGTTCTAAACCCAAATCATCAAACACAGACACACCAATTACAACAACATCTGTGTCGGAGCTCTTTGAAGTTTGGTGTTATTAAACTTCAATCTACACGACTCGTGATATTTTGCATTGTGTTTTATCAGGGCAGCTTCTATTCCATCGCCTTCATCTATTCGCTGAATGTCAAGAGGAACGGGCATTTCGTTGATTTTGGCAAACTCCGGAATATTAGTAGACAACGTTCTGTAACCAGATTTAGCAGAGTCAGTTGTAGGTGAAGGAGATTTGAGTGATTCATTTTTGTCTTCCTGACATATAAAACATTTTGACCAATCTGTGATATGCTTCTCTTGAGCAGACAAAGAAAGTCGAATTCTTTTCGACATAATTATCAAAACAAATGATCAAACAAACAAATTCAAATGTAATTGCAAAAAGATACAAACGCGGTAATAAGGAAAATGACTTGTCACTATCAATAACTGAAGGCCGAGGGATTATCCTTTTACCACCTACAGCTATAACACTTTAACGTATGGGATACAACTAGGTTCGAAGATGGAATTCCTACACCTAGCCCAATCGTTCATCCAGTGCAATTTAACTCCCGTGCGATCTGCACACCATTCGAGGGACTTTTAGCCCTGTCCCTCTTGGCTCGGCTCTCCCGCGTTGGCACACTCCGTCAATTCGGATACGACATCACGACCTGTATATATGGGGCGGATCGTAATGTATTTGGGAGACTTTGTATCAATAATGAACAAAGCTTACACTGAACCCCATGCCGAGTTTAACGGCAGTAAATTGCACCATTGTGCCCTGGTAGTGTTTGCAATTTACTCTTTTGAGAATATAAAACAGTTTCTTAGTTGCCCTTTTGAATCAAACTTTTATCATGCTCCTGGACAGTTTTGATCCAGGTTGAATTATTTTGAAAGAATAGTCATTATAACTTCACTCACATAATAACCAAAGCCTTCTACATTAAAATTGTGAAAATCCGGCCAAAAAAACGACCACGATAAAGATATATAATATGTCCATATTTCGGAAATTTGGTTTTTGAAAATGACGCCATTTTGAAAACGGCGGCGGCCATCTTTAAAATGGCGGAAATCGCGATGGCCAACGATTGTTTTGGAAACAGCATGGTTTGATCTACATGTGTGCCAATTTTCATGCTTTGCTCACCAAGTGAAATATTCTGGTGAAAATTTCATGTTAGCCGCTACACTATGCTGTAAAGTTCCCGATATGGAGCCTAATTTGTGGGCGGCGGATAACAACACAGCTATCATAATGAATGTTAGTTTGGAGTCTAGCCAGCTATCGATAGCTTACTCAGTTTCATGTTAGCTTTGATTTCTTGTATAAGGCCATTAATTTAATCAGCCTGGACGTTCGTTTGTTATTCTTCAGGCAACAAAAAGTGTTATTCAAGACAGGAAGGCTAAAATTAACGACACTAGCAGTTTTGAAGGCTTCATTGCCTCATTAGAGAGCCGGTCACAACATGTAAGGCTGATTTACAATTTACTCTTGCTTGTTTTAGCTTATTGGTTCCCTACCTACCTCTGTATTTAACTCAATGTTCAGCTTTGAATAAAAATTCTATTGACTTGATATGAAAAGATTCAGTTGTTCATTTACATTGCCTGCTGAGGTTTTAATAAATTATTTACCAAACGATTTAAAAGGAGCCTACCATGACTATGAAGTTACACTTCAAATTTGTCTTCTGCATTTCACCCTAATATGGAGAATGTGGTCGGTATGTCAGCCAGGAGACTGACTAAATATGACCCATGACATCCACACTGTGCATGTTTTACAGTAAAATACCAGTGTATTATGTTTTTTACAACAATAAAAAGGGTACACAGTGTGCACTACACACTTTATCAGCACAAAATACTGTATGTCTGGTAAATGAACAAGGTCCACAGACCTACGTTGTGTGCAAACCCTCCTAAAAGCAAACCAGTTTCCCACCGACGGACCGACCGATGGGTCGACACGCGACTAAACATTTCACCATCCCCCCGGTTTGATTTTACAACTCGACCACTGAAACAACCCTTACGTATTTAACAACAGTAGCAAAATACTCGGGTCTTGAAATAAACGCACATTAGTCATGAACAATGGTAACGACTCTCTTTTGCGTTGTTTTTGACAGAAGTAAAATTCATACGTGAACAAAGTTTGGCGAGTTACTTTGGAAGGGAACTAGTCCGGCTGGCTGGTGGAAAAATATATGAATTTCTAGGCCTGCTACCCTTACACTGGTTTGAAGCCAAAATGAATAAATAGTGAAGAAGAAGAATGACCTTTCTCTCTCTCTGAGTCCCTCCACTGTTTCAGCTGACGCTGTTAAAATGCGACTTTTGGATTTAAACTTGTATCTCGACGCTAACAGCACCATGATCGCACAGATATCAAAACATTTCATTAAAAAAAAACATTAATTTACATGAAATTACACGAAGCTATATTCATCGTCCATTTTAGCAAGCTAGCTTTACCTCAGGTTCCCTCAGCGCGGGAATCCTCTGGACCAATCAGATTCCGCGCTGTGATCCGGGCACCTGTTTATGGGATGTGTAGTTTTCCCACCGTGACTGAACTACAAACAGCGAACTGAAATTACAGTTTAAACGCTTAAAACACACACTTTTGATATTTTGGGTAAAATATAACACACGTTAAACATGGAATAAATAAAAAAGCGAATAATCGGGGAAAAAATTTCGGTGTGAATGAAATGAATGAACGAGTTCACTTCCGGTGTTGGTGTGACGTCACGGCGCCGGATCTCGCCGTTTATTCTTCTTCTTCTTCTTCTGTGGTCCAGGAGCCGCACAGTCCGCTACCTGTGCCTTCTGCAGTCATCCAGCAATAATCATAAATCATAATAAAACAATTAAGGCATAAATAATAATAATATGATAATGAAGGTGGATTTTGAGGAGTGTCTGAAAGACTCGCCCCGTTTCCGGTAGGTGGAAATGACTGTCCGCGCGCGCGCGCACACTGCGGCTTCTTCTCAACCTTCTGTTATTTACACTTATCTAATAACTCATCATGCCATAGAATATCATAACATACAGCACAGTAAAACATCATAAACATCTCTGGCTCCTGCACTGATGTGTGTTTGTGGTTTAGTCATCATTTAGATGATTATTTGATCATGGAGGGAATAAAATGGCCTTTTGTTTTGCATTATGTGTAAATATGACATTTATTTATTGCATTCCCTTCTGAAAAAAAGATGTTTATTTAGGTTTCTGTTGGTTATGTATTGTGTTTTATTCCCCACCCCAGTGTAAAGGTTGAACAGGTGAGCTGTGGTGGATGATGAACCCAGTTAATGGAGTCTGATGGGTTTAATGGGGTCCTGCGGGAGACTGGTGGAGTCTGATGGGTTTAATGGGGTCCTGCAGGAGACTGATGGAGTCTGATGGGTTTAATGGGGTCCTGTGGGAGACTGGTGGAGTCTGATGGGTTTAATGGGGTCCTGCGGGAGACCGGTGGAGTTCTGATGGGTTTAATGGGGTCCTGCAGGAGACTGATGGAGTCTGATGGGTTTAATGGGGTCCTGCGGGAGACCGATGGAGTCTGATGGGTTTAATGGGGTCCTGCAGGAGACTGATGGAGTCTGATGGGTTTAATGGGGTCCTGTGGGAGACTGGTGGAGTCTGATGGGTTTAATGGGGTCCTGCGGGAGACTGGTGGAGTCTGATGGGTTTAATGGGGTCCTGCGGGAGACCGGTGGAGTTCTGATGGGTTTAATGGGGTCCTGCAGGAGACTGATGGAGTCTGATGGGTTTAATGGGGTCCTGCGGGAGACCGATGGAGTCTGATGGGTTTAATGGGGTCCTGCAGGAGACTGATGGAGTCTGATGGGTTTAATGGGGTCCTGTGGGAGACTGGTGGAGTCTGATGGGTTTAATGGGGTCCTGCGGGAGACTGGTGGAGTCTGATGGGTTTAATGGGGTCCTGCGGGAGACCGGTGGAGTTCTGATGGGTTTAATGGGGTCCTGCAGGAGACTGATGGAGTCTGATGGGTTTAATGGGGTCCTGCGGGAGACTGATGGAGTCTGATGGGTTTAATGGGGTCCTGCGGGAGACCGGTGGAGTTCTGATGGGTTTAATGGGGTCCTGCGGGAGACTGATGGAGTCTGATGGGTTTAATGGGGTCCTGCGGGAGACCGATGGAGTCTGATGGGTTTAATGGGGTCCTGCAGGAGACTGATGGAGTCTGATGGGTTTAATGGGGTCCTGCGGGAGACCGGTGGAGTCTGATGGGTTTAATGGGGTCCTGCGGGAGACTGGTGGAGTCTGATGGGTTTAATGGGGTCCTGCGGGAGACCGGTGGAGTTCTGATGGGTTTAATGGGGTCCTGCAGGAGACTGATGGAGTCTGATGGGTTTAATGGGGTCCTGCGGGAGACTGGTGGAGTCTGATGGGTTTAATGGGGTCCTGCAGGAGACTGATGGAGTCTGATGGGTTTAATGGGGTCCTGCGGGAGACTGGTGGAGTCTGATGGGTTTAATGGGGTCCTGCGGGAGACCGGTGGAGTTCTGATGGGTTTAATGGGGTCCTGCAGGAGACTGATGGAGTCTGATGGGTTTAATGGGGTCCTTCGGGAGACTGATGGAGTCTGATGGGTTTAATGGGGTCCTGCGGGAGACTGGTGGAGTCTGATGGGTTTAATGGGGTCCTGCGGGAGACCGGTGGAGTTCTGATGGGTTTAATGGGGTCCTGCAGGAGACTGATGGAGTCTGATGGGTTTAATGGGGTCCTGCGGGAGACTGGTGGAGTCTGATGGGTTTAATGGGGTCCTGCGGGAGACTGATGGAGTCTGATGGGTTTAATGGGGTCCTGCGGGAGACTGGTGGAGTCTGATGGGTTTAATGGGGTCCTGCGGGAGACCGGTGGAGTTCTGATGGGTTTAATGGGGTCCTGCAGGAGACTGATGGAGTCTGATGGGTGGAGTCTGATGGGTTTAATGGGGTCCTGCAGGAGACCGGTGGAGTTCTGATGGGTTTAATGGGGTCCTGCAGGAGACCGGTGGAGTTCTGATGGGTTTAATGGGGTCCTGCGGGAGACCGGTGGAGTCTGATGGGTTTAATGGGGTCCTGCGGGAGACTGGTGGAGTCTGATGGGTTTAATGTGGTCCTGCGGGAGACTGGTGGAGTCTGATGGGTTTAATGGGGTCCTGCGGGAGACTGGTGGAGTCTGATGGGTTTAATGGGGTCCTGCGGGAGACTGGTGGAGTCTGATGGGTTTAATGGGGTCCTGCGGGAGACTGGTGGAGTCTGATGGGTTTAATGGGGTGCTGCGGGAGACTGGTGGAGTCTGATGGGTTTAATGGGGTCCTGCGGGAGACTGGTGGAGTCTGATGGGTTTAATGGGGTCCTGCGGGAGACTGGTGGAGTCTGATGGGTTTAATGGGGTCCTGCGGGAGACTGGTGGAGTCTGATGGGTTTAATGGGGTCCTGCGGGAGACTGGTGGAGTCTGATGGGTTTAATGGGGTCCTGCGGGAGACTGGTGGAGCCTGATGGGTTTAATGGGGTCCTGCAGGAGACTGGTGGAGTCTGATGGGTTTAATGGGGTCCTGCTGGAGACTGGTGGAGTCTGATTAGGACTGCAGTTGTCATGAACAGTTTTGCACTCAAGTTTCCATCAATGAAGAGTTTATAACATCAATGAAACTGTCTTCATGTTAAAACTGTTAATGTTATAGTCATGCTGTCTGTTGTTGCCCAAATGAGGATGGGTTCCCTTTTGAGTCTGGTTCCTCTCGAGGTTTCTTCCTCATGTCGTCTGAGGGAGTTTTTCCTTGCCACCGTCGCCACAGGCTTGCTCACTGGGGATAGATTAGGGACAAAATTAGCTCATGTTTTAAGTCGTTCAAATTCTGTAAAGCTGCTTTGCGACAATGTTTATTGTTAAAAGCGCTATACAAATAAACTTGACTTGACTTGATGGGTTTAATGGGGTCCTGCGGGAGACTGGTGGAGTCTGATGGGTTTAATGGGGTCCTGCGGGAGACTGGTGGAGTCTGATGGGTTTAAGTCAAGTCAAGTTTATTTGTATAGCGCTTTTAACAATAAACATTGTCGCAAAGCAGCTTTACAGAATTTGAACAACTTAAAATATGAGCTAATTTTATCCCTAATCTATCCCCAACAAGCATGCCTTAATGGGGTCCTGCAGGAGACTGGTGGAGTTCTGATGGGTTTAATGGGGTCCTGCAGGAGACTGGTGGGTTTAATGGGGTCCTGCAGGAGATTGGTGGAGTCTGATGGGTTTAATGGGGTCCTGCAGGAGACTGGTGGGTTTAATGGGGTTTAATGATGACACTAATGGTAATAATGATGATGATGGTGAAGATCGTCATGCTGATGAATGGTGCTGGTGATGATGATTATGATGGTGGTGGTGGTCATGGTGTTGAAGATGATGATGATTATGGTCATGATGATGGTGGTGATAATAATGGTGGTGAAGATCATGATAATGATGGAGATGAGGATAGTGATGGTGGTGGTAATGATGATTTTGATAATAATGGTGGTGATGATAATGTTGATGACGACGATGATGATGTGCAGGGCTGCTGTAGAAGATGTAGAGGGGGATGTTGGAGAGCTGGAATCCAAACTGGACAAGGTGAGTGCTGATGATGAATTATACTTTTTTCTGTCTCAATAATTGTTTAACCGTTGTCATCATTTATGTTTTATCTGTATTAGTTCTCCTTGCTGAACGTTTTACTCATAATTATAAACCTCATCAGCTTCTCTTTCTGTATTGAACTTCATTTTGCGTTATCACCAGCTTCACTAAGATACGAACACTGTTCATGTACCTTCTCAACTTTGAGCAGTATGATGATGATGAACTGAAGAGTTTTTCAGAGTTGGTGACTTACGGTGCCCTCCACAATTATTGGCACCCTGGTAAAGGTTGGAAAAATATCCACCTTTTTCTCTGAATAAATTTATTTAAATTAAAGCTTGGATTTTTCCTCATTTTTTCATTGTGAGATGAAGCGACTTCACCAAAAGGCGGATTTTTTTTCCAACCTGTTTTACTAAACTTTACAAGGGGGCAAATAATTGTGGCGGGCACTGTAAATCTAAAGTTTGCGCCAGTATTTACATGGTGAAAGTTCCCGGTATTCAGAGTCGGGTTATGCCGGTGCTTAAGTGGATTTTCTGAGCTCCACATTCAGATTATTAAAATCACCTGCGTGTAGGTCACACGTCCAAGGTTGCCAGATTTTTCTCAAGTAGAAGCATCTGAGATGGAGTTTTTCGCTATCATCTCGATCAGTGATTGTATATATGGGTGGACATCAAAGCAGACATTCAGAAGAGAAGGGAAAGCATCTCTGATGCCATCTAGTGGCTGGGTGCGGTAGAGTTTTTAACACATGTTACTGAATCAGACTTTGGGTAAATTCTGTTTTAAATTACATCCCCACAAATTATTTTCAGGAATAGTGCTGTCATTTTTATAATTTCAGCTGACTGTGATATTGCACCCAATATTTTTCCTTCTGATAAATGTGTTTTATTGGAGTTATCTAGTGATAAATAAAAGCTTTTGGTTCATGAGGATGAAGAAGTGACAGCACAAACCAAGGCAGCTAACACAAGCTCCATTTCATAATACAGTAATTTATTGACTCTACGACCTTCGAGAACACTAGAACTAGCTTGGTAAGGTTAGTCAGTCTCTCCTTCCTTCTCCATTCACATGTGTAACTTACGACAGATATCAGAGTGAGAGGAACATCATGGAGAGCAGTGGTATTTTCCTTAAAAACAGTTTGTGTTGAGTGTAAATGTTGACTGGCATTTATATTTTCAATTTGTACATTACATTAGCTGCTTATACATACATTACTTTGATTAAAACGATGGATAATGTCGCGTAGCTAGAGAATAGTAGCTTATGGCTCAAAGCTCTGAAATCTTTTCCTAATCATGGAAAAATCAAGATGAATTAATATCACTGTACTCATAATCATGTAGTCATAAAACAGTAAATCAAGGTTATGAAGTCATAATGTGTATTCATGAAATCTGTAGATATATCTGTGTGTAATTTTGCAATATATCATCTAACTTGAAGTTCAGTGGTTGAGGCAAGTTTGATATTGAGTGTGTGTGTGTGTTACAGTTAGTTAAGCTGAGTATCGGGATGATCGACGCCGGTCGAGTTTACAGTCACGCCAACAGACAGTTTATTAACGGGATCCGAGATTTAGCGCTGCAGTCCAGCAGAGATGACGTCATCGGGGTAAGAACCACAGGTCAATTCACACAGCGCCCCCTGGTGTCCCACTCATAATGAAAGTGTGTGTCATCTGTGTAGAGGAGTGGACACTTGTAGCACAGGGGGATTAGAATGTAGGCTAACATGCTAGAAGAGCATCAGCATCATGTGCAGTTGGATGAATCAGAGGAATAAAACACAATCTGTTTTTATAGCTAAATTTATTTCCAGTCTGTGCACAGCATTGTTAGTGTGTGATGTCCTGGTATCCTCTCTCTTTCTTCTCCTCAGTCCAGTTTAGCTGCTTTTGCTGAGACACTGCAGGAGATGAATAACTACCACACAGTGAGTGTGTTTGTCCATTACCTTTCATGAACACCAGTGCGGCGTGTGTATGGGAGTATTGTCACATTGCATCTGGAACACACTGCTTTTTCTTTTCCTCGTAGATCTTATTTGACCAAGCGCAGCACTCTGTCAGGTCTCAGCTTCAGACCTTCATAAAAGAGTGAGTGGTGTTGTTTTGTCAGTCGCCTGGTTGCGTGAGAGTTTGAGCTCAATGCCATGTGGACATTTTTCCATGTCAGGGATCTGAGGAAGTTTAAGGAGGTGAAGAAACAGTTTGATAAAGCGAGTGAGGAGAAGGAAGTGGCATTGGTGAAAAACGCTCAGGTTCCCCGGAACAAGCCACATGAAGTGGATGAGGCCACCAACATCCTCAGTACAACCCGGAAGTGCTTCCGTCACATCGCCCTCGACTACGTCCTGCAGGTCAGTGAGGTCACACAGGGTCACACGAAGTCACATGGGGTTATATCAACAAAAACATCTTTTGTGTTTCAGATCAATGTTCTTCAGTCCAAGAAAAGATTGGAGATTCTCAAATCGGTATGAATTAAGTCTTCATAAATAAACAGGTTAATGTAACAGCAAATGATTGACGAGGTCTGTGATTTAAAACCTTTTGGGATTCTATTGAGTCTGTGATTCTGTATTTTTCAGATGCTGTCGTTCATGAACTCCAACCTGAGCTTCTTCCAGCAGGGATACACACTGTTCAGCGATCTACAGCCACTGATGAAGCAACTTGGGGGACAGGTACACACACACACACACACACACACACACACACACACACACACACACACATATTGTGTGTACCTTCATCTCAGAAGCTTGTCAGTGTCGAGGATGGGTCCATTTTGAGGAGGAATACATCACTGCTGAAGTCCAATATGCTGCTCATTTACTTGTCTGATAGCAGGTGATACCATGTGCCATAATCCTAGTATAAGTTGTTCTGCAAATAAACAAATGACACAAGTGACAGAGACCTGGATGTATTTCACAGTTAATGATTAAAGCAAAGCACAATGCAAACTGTGCAAACATGAAGAGGAGGAACTACAGCATCATCCAACAGAACAGTTGTTGTCGGTTCCCTCGTTAACATGGATGGATCTCCTTCAAAATCTTCTCTCCTTCCTCTCATGTGCCCGCAGATAACTGAGTAGGCCGAGACGAGAATGGAGCTTTCGTGGGCATCGAGGGCATTGGATGGTAGGTTCCCTCTCATGGCCAGTAGCCAGTCTTTCCTTTCTGCCTTGAGAGTGTTTGAGAGGTTTGCCTTGAGAGTGTCCTTGAACCTCTTAAGTGGGCATCCACAGTGTCTCAAGCCGATCAGAAGCTCCCCGTAGAAGACTTGTGTCACTCATCCCGACCACATGACCAGACCATCGAAGTTGGGTTTTTCATTGGGGAGGGTCGTAATTTCAGCTTCGTTCTCCTCGAACCAGTCCTGGTGTTTTCGGGTCATGAAACCAAGAACTTCTTCACAGGTGGTCATCGTTGGTTCTTTAAGAGCTTTCCAGTGTTCCTCTATGGTGGAGCTGGATGAGGGAGGAAGATTTTTGGAGAGCTCTTCTTCCAGGTTTTGGGAGAATTTTGCTTGATGGACTGGATCTTTTAATAGTTTTAATTGAGTTAATTGAGCTTCTTCCTGGGTGGTTGTTGGTGGGACGGTCGGGGGTGCGGCTTGAGCTGAAGGTTGACCTTTTAGATGATGAGATGGTGGTCAGTCCAACAGTCATCTGCACCTTCATTGCTCTACTGATGTTAACATCAGCTGGATCTCTGGTTTGCGTGATGATGTAATCGATGAGATGCCAATGACAGGAACGGGGGTGCATCCAGGAAGTTTTGTGTTTGTTCTTAAGTCGGAAGGTAGTATTGGTAAGCAGAAGGCCCATTTCAGACTGCACAGATCTAGGAGAAGGAGCCCATTGGAGTTGACATTTCCTACTCCCTCCTTTCCGATGGCGTCTTTCCACCGTTGATAGCTCCTCCCCACCTAGGCGTTGAAATCGCCAAGAATGAAGAGTTTGTCATCTTTAGGTACAGATTGAAGGGTTTGCCATAGAGTTTGGTAGAAGGATTCCTTGGCCTCATCCTCAGCATCAAGTGATGGAGCCTAGACACTGAGGAGAGTGATATGGTTTCTTACTTCTAATGGCAGTCTAAGGGTCATGATGTGTTCGTCGATTCCAGTTGGCAGGATATTTAGTGATGAAACGAGATTGGTTTTGATGGCAAATCCAACCCCATGTAATCTGTGTTCTTCGGCAGACCTTCCCTTCCAGAAGAAGGTGTATCCTGATCCTGCTTCTACTCATTGGCCCTCATCTGCAAGGCAAGTCTCGCAGATGGCTGCGATGTCCACATTGTATCGTAGAAGTTCTTTCCTGACCAAAGCAGTTCTTCGTTCTGGTCGATTGCTGTTTTTGGTATTCATGAGGGTTAGAACATTCCAAATTCCAAGGACAAGAAGTTTTTGAAGAGATTTATTTTATTGATTTCGACCACAAGAGGATGAGCACGAAAGGCGTGGTTACCCAACCATGTTGATTGAGGCAGACAATTTTTGAGCCACCTTTTCCAGGCCCCTCCCTATTCAGGGTGAGTGGCACCGATCCTAAATAGGCCCGCTCAGTTGTGGTGGTGGGCCTGAACTTCCGTGCTGCCTCCGGTTCATGAGAAGAAAGACCATCGTGCCACCAGCGCCAGGATGCAGGTTTGGGACAAAGGACTTCCAGTGTTCATCTCACCTGTCCCCGTCACCCCTCTCTCACTGCTCCTGGACTTGCAGAAAGGTTGCGTGAAAACAGCATGAAGGAGTAACTGCTCGTGTGAGTAGCGGAACTGGTTGTGAAATCCAGAACCATGTGCATTTGGCCTCGAGATCCCTGGGACTGTGGCACAGATGGGTACTGCAACAACGCTGGGATCCTTTGGTTGCAACGGAGTTGCCGAGTCATTCCAGTATGATCAACATCGCCATTCAGCCAGTATAACAGTCTGTCATTGCCCGCCATCCTGACCCTCCGTGAGATAGGGCTACCGCTCATGTAGCCAGGAGGTTTGTATAACCGTCAGCAGCATCGGTCTTGCCATTTTAGCCATGACTGGTCCAACAGTTGCCTCATCCCCAGGGTGTGTCCACACATCGATGGGCCATGCAGGGTGAGATTTAAGGGGGCTGTTGGTCTTCCCCCACCAGAGCCTCGTTAACACCAGTTAAACAACTGGAGGTCCCAGGATGCACCATGTAGAGGTGAGGTTGACTTGATGTAGAGCTGGTCAGGGTACTATAATTTCCCTTTTCCGGCCTGCTTGCGCAGAACCTAGACCAGGTACAATGATCCACGATGTGACAGGCTGAAACTGAGAGGTGAGATCTGCTACCACTACAATCGCAACAAGCTGGATAGACAGCAACTATGGCTACAGGATGCACACAGGCAAGCAGGCACATGCATCACAAAGCACAATATCTACATCCAATACATCCCAATACACTACAGTAACCTGATAAAAACATCTTGCACGTAAAACCTGTAGCCAGCAAAATGTACACGTGTACATTACTACTTCCTGTAAATGTCTGATCTCATCTCTGTCTGTCAGCTGGATCAGCTGGTTGTCGACTCGGCAAAGGAGAAAAGAGACATGGAGCAGAAACACTCAGCCATCCAGCAGCAGGTACACACACACACACACTCACACTTAATTATTATGGTAATTCTGCTGTTGTTATCTGTGTTTAAACTAATGTTCTTTTTCTTTTTGATTTCATGATCATCCTGCTACAGGCTGCACTTCAGGTAAGACCTCTCTCTCCATCTCTCTGTCTCTCTCTAGCCCCTTTCCCACAGCCTGTTCAAGGTGGGAACTCTGAACAAACCTTTATTCTGTCTTGTGTTCTGTATAAAACGTCTGAATGTGGAACGAGGTGTGTGCTGTTCCTCCTCTGAGCTGAACGATTAGTAGTACGGTAACAAAGCCGGAATTGATGTCTGTGTAAAAGGGACAGGTGGCACGGTGGGACAGGGGTGTGATGTTTTTGACATTGAAATTCGTTTTTGACTTTCTTCTTTCTAAGATCAGCATGAATTTAAACGTCTCCATCTACAGTGTCTAAGGTCTGCATGGCTTTCTGCTTCAAATTGCTTCCTACTTCACTTTCTTCGCCAAAATAAGAGAGAGAGAGAGAGAGAGAAACTCCTCGTTCCACATTCAGATGTTTTATACAGAATGTGAGGCAGAATAAAGGCATAAGATTCCTGCCTTGAATAGGCTGTGGAAAAGGGGCATAAGTTTCTGTCTCTCAGTAGGGGCAAATGTTTTTTGTGTGTGTGTGTAGGACTTGTCTTCTGAGGACTGTGGGCTGCAGGTCAGTGTGGACTGTGAGGATGGAGTGATGATGGAAGGATATCTCTTCAAACGAGCCAGTAACGCTTTCAAAACCTGGAACAGGTACATACTGCCCGCCTGTCTGTTTGCATACTAAGGTAAAGTTTGGTGTTCTACAAGGTTCTGTCTTAGGCCCATTGCTTTCTTCTTTATATATGTTACCTCTGGGTAATATTATTCGGGAGCTTGGTTTTAGCTTCCACTGTTATGCTGATGACACACAGTTGTATGTTTCAGCAAAGCCAGATGAGAGACATCATTTTAATAAAACTGAGGAAAATGAGTAAAGGACATTAGACATTGGATGTCTGTTTGTCTTTCTGTCTGTCTGTAAGATAATTTAATTGATACAAGTTTTGCTCCTTTATTGATTAAAAAAAACTATGACCAAAAGGCTTCTACCTCCTCCTCTTAAAACTCATGACAGCATGGTGTTAAGCCCACGAGTGCCACCAAACTCTGCCATCTCTCACACAGGGATGTGATTTTTCCACAAATTCGCGGAATTCCGCTTTTTTCACCTCAAAATTTGAAGAAAAAAATTTTTTTCCGATTGTTCGCTCAAAAATCCACATTCATATCCTATTCGTTCCGACTTTCAGTAATTCCGTCATTGAGATGAAACGAGGTACGTGATTGGCCCATCGCTCTGTAACAACCAATGAACGCGCTTGTTAGATAGCTGTACGTAAGCTCGCTTCAAACAGAGAGTTGAAAGATGGCAGCCTCCGTGATCGAGCGTAAAGATGCACCTGATCATCAGTTTGGTGTGTGTTTTTAAAGTAAATAAACATGGGGAAGAAGAAAAAACAACCCAGCTCATTTCTTTCCCCATAATAAACCTGCGAGTGGTGATGGTGTCACTGCACGTGCGACAGTTGGGTATGTTTTCGCGGGGTGACGAAGGTTGCCGTGGCAACGGGGCCTCGCGCCATCTGTTGCTTCCTGGATGCACATGCGCACGCTATGAAAGCTGTGGTGAAAAGGTTAGCATCGGAGGCTAAACCTTCTGAGGAGAAAAGAAGGGGCGGTTTTTATTTCAGTTTGTTTTAGTTACGTCCGAAGAAACAGCAGTTTAAATCACGGCTCTAGTTTACAAATCAAAATGGGTACTCAGTGAAAACAAAACAAAAGCTAGAGCGAGGGGGAGCGGTGTAGAGAGAGGGGGAGCGGTGTAGAGCGAGGGGGAGCGGTGTAGAGAGAGGGGGAGCGGTGTAGAGCGAGGGGGAGCGGTGTAGAGAGAGGGGGAGTGGTGTAGAGAGAGGGGGAGCGTTGTAGAGAGAGGGGGAGCGTTGTAGAGAGAGGGGGAGCGGTGTAGAGAGAGGGGGAGCGTTGTAGAGAGAGGGGGAGCGGTGTAGAGAGAGGGGGAGCGGTGTAGAGCGAGGGGGAGCGGTGTAGAGAGAGGGGGAGCGGTGTAGAGAGAGGGGGAGCGGTGTAGAGAGAGGGGGAGCGGTGTAGAGCGAGGGGGAGCGGTGTAGAGAGAGGGGGAGAGGTGTAGAGCGAGGGGGAGCGGTGTAGAGAGAGGGGGAGCGGTGTAGAGAGAGGGGGAGCGGTGTAGAGAGGGGGAGCGGTGTAGAGCGAGGGGGAGCGGTGTAGAGAGAGGGGGAGAGGTGTAGAGCGAGGGGGAGCGGTGTAGAGAGAGGGGGAGCGGTGTAGAGAGAGGGGGAGCGGTGTAGAGAGAGGGGGAGCGGTGTAGAGAGAGGGGGAGCGGTGTAGAGAGAGGGGGAGCGGTGTAGAGAGAGGGGGAGCGGTGTAGAGAGAGGGGGAGCGGTGTAGAGAGAGGGGGAGCGGTGTAGAGCGAGGGGGAGCGGTGTAGAGAGAGGGGGAGCGGTGTAGAGAGAGGGGGAGCGGTGTAGAGAGAGGAGGGGGAGCGGTGTAGAGAGAGGGGGAGCGGTGTAGAGAGAGGGGGAGCGGTGTAGAGAGAGGGGGAGCGGTGTAGAGAGAGGGGGAGCGGTGTAGAGCGAGGGGGAGCGGTGTAGGGAGAGGGGGAGCGGTGTAGAGAGAGTGGGAGCGGTGTAGAGAGAGGGGGAGCGGTATAGAGAGAGGGGGAGCGGTGTAGAGAGAGGGGGAGCGGTGTAGAGAGAGGGGGAGCGGTGTAGAGAGAGGGGGAGCGGTGTAGAGAGAGGGGGAGCGGTGTAGAGAGAGGGGGAGCGGTGTAGAGAGAGGGGGAGCGGTGTAGAGAGAGGGGGAGCGGTGTAGAGAGAGGGGGAGCGGTGTAGAGAGAGGGGGAGCGGTGTAGAGAGAGGGGGAGCGGTGTAGAGAGAGGGGGAGCGGTGTAGAGAGAGGGGGAGCGGTGTAGAGAGAGGGGGAGCGGTGTAGAGAGAGGGGGAGCGGTATAGAGAGAGGGGGAGCGGTGTAGAGAGAGGGGGAGCGGTGTAGAGAGAGGGGGAGCGGTGTAGAGAGAGGGGGAGCGGTGTAGAGAGAGGGGGAGCGGTATAGAGAGAGGGGGAGCGGTGTAGAGAGAGGGGGAGCGGTATAGAGAGAGGGGGAGCGGTGTAGAGAGAGGGGGAGCGGTGTAGAGAGAGGAGGGGGAGCGGTGTAGAGAGAGGAGGGGGAGCGGTGTAGAGAGAGGAGGGGGAGCGGTGTAGAGAGAGGAGGGGGAGCGGTGTAGAGAGAGGGGGAGCGGTGTAGAGAGAGGGGGAGCGGTGTAGAGAGAGGGGGAGCGGTGTAGAGCGAGGGGGAGCGGTGTAGGGAGAGGGGGAGCGGTGTAGGGAGAGGGGGAGCGGTGTAGAGAGAGGGGGAGCGGTGTAGAGAGAGGGGGAGCGGTGTAGAGAGAGGGGGAGCGGTGTAGGGAGAGGGGGAGCGGTGTAGAGAGAGGGGGAGCGGTGTAGAGAGAGGGGGAGTGGTGTAGAGAGAGGGGGAGCGGTGGGAGTTTAACCCGGGAAAGTGAGTCTGTGAGGCGGCAGTGATGCTTGACCCCTCCCCCCTCCCGCCTCCTCTCACTTTACCTCAGAGTCTCTGCCAACTTCATCACAGATTATTTCACCTTTTTCACTCCAAGTTAGTTTTAATTTTCGCTCAAAACTTTTCCCACAGCGTGGATGTAAGGTAATTATACACAATTTTGATTTGTTTATTCAATATTAAAATGTTAGTGCAAATAATACATACTTGCCAACTTTTCAAAATTCTCATGAGGGAGAAAAGTGCATGAAAGACATTTTCAGTTGGCCGAGGGTCTGATGCGCGGTTGAAATGATAAAAACAGTGGATCCCAATTAATTGCAAACACATTTTTTGTGAATGTTGTTTAGTGAAAAAGTGATTTTTATTCTTGCATATGAAAATCCTCAAGTGGGTGAACACTGTACAGTTCTGTATACGAGTCAATTTCACAGAAAACGTATTTTTTTTGGTCTGGACGTGTTTTGTTTACATTTTGAGATTTCTAAAACCTTTTTATGGTCTCATATGATAAAACATTATCAGTTCTACCTTGCATTTCAAAATTTGACTACTTTGGTTCATAAATGTGCATTTTGGAGCAAATTTTAGGGTCGAAAATGAGCAAAAATGGCTGTTCCACTGAAAAGAGACTTTTTTTCAGACATGATTCTTAATGTTAGACAAAGGTGGAATTGAAACTTTTTCATGTTCAACGACAAGACTGTGGAAACCACAATGGACATATGATGTCACAAATTGAAAATGCCATTAAGAAAATATTTTTTTTTCGATGTTTTGTTAATTTTTGTACCTGTCCCAGAGGTTTGTGTCAGTTCTGTTACCGTGATTAATCACATCACAAAAATAAATGCTCCCAAAAGCTATTATTGAAATTATTTGTTGCCAAGGATCTACATATTCTCACCTTTTATATGGATGGCAGAATGAACTGAATCTGAGAATATTTACTTAAAAATTTCAGTTTTGGTAAGTAGTCTATGCATGACTAATTTTTTTGTGTCAATCCTGTTACCCTGTCTAAACGGGGTGTGCAGTAACTTAATCAAATATTAGAAGTTGCCATACATAAGAAGCAAACCGGGAGACTACCAGGAGCAATAGAGTTTAATAAATAATGGTGGATGAATTCTTATGTTGCATCATGTTTGTTTGAAAAGGCACATTTAGGTATGTTCAACTTCTACAGTAATTGAAAGTATAAATTTTGTTTTTCCTTGTACAATTTTCTATTTATTTCTAATGCAGATGATTTAATTTAGAATGACATTTTTAGGTTTCATGTTCTGGCTTTTTGTCAGTTAAGAATCATTGAATTTACTATAGGGGCTCAGAGTTGCATGTTGACTATTAAATTGGCTTGAATTTGTTAATCATGACAAGTTTTTTTCTTGTGTGTTTGCTTGCCATTTTAGTACAATTTAAGTCAGAAAACCCCAGAACCCAGGAGCTTCGGGGGGCTTCACCCCCCTTGTCCTCCCACCAGGGCGCTGCCCTGGACCAGCTGGGGGCCTGCGGCCCCCAGACCCCCGGCTAAAATTTTCAGATAATTTCACCAGCCCCAAATCACATCCCTGCTCACAGTCTTGGCTGAGTGCAGGAACATCCTCCAGCCTCAAATTGATCTGCTGGAGGGCTTGACGAATGACATCGTTCCAACAACTGTGTGGTCAGTGATAAGGGCGTCTCCATTCCACCGCTGGCAGATCAAACTCATAAATGGCTCTTGTGGGGTGGTCGTCTGTGCGGCGCAGGACATATCCAAGCCAACGAACACGGCGTTGTGTGATGGTGCGGCAGATATTTGGTTGGTTAGGCCTTTGGCGGAGCTCCTTGTTGGAGACACAGTCATACCAATGCACCCCCTCAATGGTCCTGAGGGCATGGGTCTCGAAGCCGAGAACACAGGTGGCCAAGGTCTTGCTTAGAGGCCAGGTCTCAGTACCATAGAGCAGCACTGATAAAACTACAGCGTTGTAGACCTGTAGCTTGGTGCATCGGGAGATGTCATATCGTCTCCAGAGTGGTCTCCAGAGGCTTCTCATGATGCCCACTGCCAGTCCATGTCACCTATTGAACTCAGTGAGGAGGTAGCCATTGTTGGTGACTTACGATCCCTGGTAAACAAATGATGTGACGGACTCGATGTGATCAGTGGCAGTGATGATGAGTGGTGGGTCAAGACCATCACCTATATGCATCAGCTTGGTCTTGGACCAGTTGACACATAGCCCAAGCCTGGATGCCTCCTCATCGAAAGCATGATGTGCTCCCTTCAATTCTGCTAATGAGCAGCAGAACAAAGTAGTGTCGTCTGCATAATCCAAGTCCGTCAGGTGGTAGTCTCCAAGCTGGACACCTGGGAAACGGTCGCAGACTGCAGTCATCAGGTAACCTATGATGCAGTTGAACAGGTCGGGGGTGGCCACACAGCCCTGGTGAACTCCAGTAGAAATTGGGAACCAGTCAGAATCCTTACCGTTGATCTGAGCGCAGCTCTCAGCAACGTTGTAGAGCATCATGAAGAGTGTGATTAGCTTCAGTGGGAGGGCTAAGGTGCGGAGGATATTCCACATGGTAGATCGTTCAACAGTGTCAAAGGCAGCCTTGAGGTCAATAAAGGCGATTAAAAAAAAAAGTGATGATTCTTGTGGAACTTCTTGGTGAGGAGCCGCAAAGCAGAGATGTGGTCAGTAGTTGATTGGCCGGGCATGAATCCTGCCTGTTGAGAGCGGCGTCTGGATCTGATGGCAGGGAGGGCACAGTCAAGGAAGGTTCAAGTGAAGAGTTTGGCTGGTATGGAAAGTAAAGTGATTGCTCGGTGGTTGTCACATACAAGATGGTTGCCTTTCCTCTTCCAAAACAGGAGGATAACACCTTGTCGCCAGTCATCTGGTAGCTCCTCCGTCACCCACACATGGTTTATGATGGCAGCCAGCCAGCCAATCATGCAGTCCCCACCCTTCTTGAGGAATTCATTGGTGATGCTGCAGATGCCTGGGGATTTGTTGTTCTTGAGCTTGTGGAGGGCCTTCGCTACCTTGTGTCCACAGACCACATTAGTGTGGTAGTCATGGTTGTAATCGATAGTGGAGGTGGCAGCAGCGTGAAGGTCTGGGTTGGGTGGTGGGGGAGGTCGCTGGAAGTGCTTCCGAAAGTGCTCGACCCACCAAGCAAGGCAGGTGTGTTTGGTAGTAATGATGTTGCCATCTTTGGACTTTTTGTGAGGGCCACTACAAGCATCACAAAGGAGGTGGTACTGTAGACCAGTCTCTGATCATTGCAGTGGGTGGCATCTTCCAGCCTTGCAGCCTCAATATCACAGTATCTCTTGCGGTCAATCTTTATGACAATATTACAGGCCATGTTCAGTTGACGATACTCGGGCATATCACTGCGAAGGTGGGCAGCACAATGTTCTTTGATGATGAGGAGGGTGTTGTTGGAGATCCAGGGCTGTCGAGCAGTGATGGTTGGGCGGCCAATGGTCATGGTGGTCACCTCATTAACAAAAGGCTTGACTAAACAAATATGTTTTCAGCCAAGACTTAAACACTGAGACTGTGTCTGAGTCCCAAGCACTACTTGGAAGGCTGTTCCATAACTGTGGGGCTTTGTAAGAAAAGGCTCTGCCCCCTGATGTATCCTTTACTGTGAGTACCAACAGATAGCCAACACCTACAAGTGTGAGAGTGCAATGAATCACAAAAGGTATGTACTTCTTTCAGGCAAGGAGGTGCTTGGATAATAGCATTAATGTCAGATAGTTGGGGTGGTGAAATGTGATACTCCTCTCTCATAACCATGAAAGGAAATGCTGGGTTAGGTCGTGTATCATGTGGCATGAAATGTTGCAACATTTCTGGTGAACACTGGGTTTATTTTGAGAGCAATACATCACGGCTCACCTGGAGCAGACAGGTACAATATTTGCATTCTTTTCAATAGGGAGAGTCAGCTCAGAGGCGGGACTAATTGTAATTGCAGCGAGAGTGCTCACTGCTTCTGCATGTGTCTGTGGAGGCATGGTGGGCTGAGTACGACTTACAGATTCATAGCGTGGCGGAGCTGAAGCCTTCCGTGTGCATTTACAGACGATACAGGGACAGATGGGCACACCACCAACGCAGATTTGGTTAATTTCACACTTTTTGTTACTCTCTTCTCTGTCTTCTCTGATGCATGCTTGCTCACACTGGACTTTCCTTGTCTTTAAGTTTGAGTTCTTGTCCTTTACACATTCCTCAACTTTATTAAGCTGGTGTCTCTCATCTGGCTTTGCTGAAACGTACAACTGTGTGTCATCAGAATAACAGTGGAAGCTAATACCATGTTTACGAATAATATCACCCAGAGGGAACATAGAAAGAAAAAAGCAGTGAGCCTAAGACAGAACCTTGTGGAACACCAAACTTTACCTCAGTATGTGTAGAGTGTGTATACCTGTCTGTAAGTGTATGTGTGTCTTTCTGTCTGCCTGTCAGTCAATACCTGTCTGTCTGGTTGTATATCTATCTGTCTGTCTAAGTGTATACCTGTCTGTTTCTGTCTTTCTGGAAGGGTATACCTGTCTGTGTGTAAGTGTATACCTGTCTGTCTGTTTCTGTCTATCAGTTGCCTTTATTTCCAGTGTTAGAACATTTTGTTTCTCATCTCACTCTTTGTTTGAAACTAGTTTGATTTTAAATTGATTCATTTATTCTTTCAGTTTCACCATCACGCTGTTTCTTTTTTCTGTTTGTTTGTTTTCTTTTGTCCATCCTGTGTTGGTCCACCTGAAGAGTGACAGGTACACACTCCCCCCATGTTACACTGCACTTCTTATAAACTCTTCTCAAATTCTGCTTAGTCTGTCATTCATTTTTTATTTATGTTTTTTTTCCCAGGCGTTGGTTCTCCATTCAGCACAATCAGCTTGTCTATCAGAAGAGATTCAGGGTGAGCAGAGTGTCATATCTCTCTCTCTCTCACACACACACACTTGGTTTAAGATGGTTGGATATGTCCTTACTGTGTGTGTGTGTGTGTGTCAGGATAACCCCACTGTAGTGGTTGAAGATCTCCGGCTTTGCACGGTTAAACAGTGCGAGGACATGGAGCGACGTTTCTGCTTTGAGGTCGTCTCTCCAAATAAGTGAGTGTGTGTGTCAGAGAGAGAGAGAGAGAGAGAGAGAGAAAACTGTATGATGGGTGGAGATTGTGGTTTTTACAGGGACATGAGAGAGTGAATTTATTTATAGGAATTACATGTTGTGTTTGGGTGATGTATAATCTGTATTATTTGACCTGTATATTTGTGTGTCTAGGAGCTGTATGCTGCAGGCTGACTCAGAGAAACTGCGACAGTTCTGGACCAAAGCTGTACAGAACAGCATCGCTACAGCTTACAGGGAAAACGGAGAGGAACCTGCAGCTGTGAGTGACACACACATGCACTTACACAAAGACAGGGTCTGGGACAGAGACAGAAGCAAAGACTGTGATGAGTGTTACTTGTCATAAACATAACAGCTTCAGAAACCTGAAAACACTCTGAGCAACATGAGAACACAGTGTAATCTGTAAAGGTGTTATAAACATTTATTACTCAGAGGTTGCAGCGTGAATCATCAGCGTCTCTGGGCAGTCTGGACTCTCTGGGTGAGTGTCGCTTTGGACGCGCTGACAGTCCTCTACACCGCGTGCTGTCAATCAGAGGGAACCAGAACTGCTGTGACTGTGGGGAAGCAGAGCCTCGGTGGGCCAGCATCAACCTGGGTATCACACTCTGCATCGCCTGCTCCGGCATCCACAGGTGGAGCTACTACACCTTCTAATACACCTTTTACTACTGCCCTTAATACTACCACTGATCCTTTAATCTACACCCGCTACTACACCATCCGTTACACCTTTAATACTCCTACACCCTCAACTACATTACATTACATGGCATTTAGCAGATGCTCTTATCCAGAGCGGCGTACAATGAGTGCAAAAGTCAGGTATACAAAGTGTTGAACTTCTAAACAAGAACGTTCTCACGTTAAATGAACAAATGACAGCGATACCTAGTGTAATATGTTGTTGAAGTACCAATATTCAAACAGCCAAAGAAACAAACCGACCATATAAAGGACAACTAAATGAAGAACTCAAATGGGCTAACCCCAGGCAAGACCGTACACAGCCTGGGTTGGTTTAGACCAGGGGTGGGCAATTATTTTTTCCATGGGGCCACATGAGAAACAGAAAATTTTGTGGAGGGCCGGACCAAAAGGCTGAACTAAATTCTGCATAATGTTAATTGTATTTCTTTATATAAAGCAGTAAATAACATTGCTTTTACAAGCTGCTAAGACTGGTAAGAGTATGGAAAAAACGAGGTTGCCTTACAAAAAATGTCATTTATTCAATCAAATTTCCCAAAACAATGGTTAACAAAATGTGAACGTTTGTACCATCTTTTCTAGCTTAGCCAGCAAAGCTTCCGATGTCCGCGCTATTTCAGCATCAGTCAAGTTTCGGTATTTCTCAGCGTGCTTCGTCTGGTAATGCCGACTCAAATTGTAGTCTTTGAACACAGCGATCTGCTCTCCGCAAACTAAACACACGGCTTTATCTCTGACTTCAGTAAATAAATACTTAGCAGTCCATGTTTTGTTGAAAGCCCTGCATTCGGCATCTACCTTTCTTCTTTTTGCGGACATTTTGGGGGCTAAAGTCTTCTTGTGACCTGCTCGCAACAACGTCGATTCGGTGTAGGTATCAGATCTACAGATCGGCTCGGGCTCCGGCGCCTGCTGGTGACGTCACACTATGTGCACACGTGCAAACTCCTCACCTTTCGGCGAAATTCGCCGTTTTGGTCCCAAAATAGGTCACTTGTGTGAATCGTGTAGATCCGAAGAGTTTTGTTTTTTTTGGGGGGGGGTAGGCAGGCTACAACGCTATTGTTGCCAAACATTTCACTTACAAGGTTACAGCCAATCAAGATAAACAGTTACTAACACGCTTCTTTTCCATTGGAGTTCTGATCAGCTGGTGCACAACCCACTGCTGGTTGCCAGTCCTCGCTTACGAACATTCCACAGATTCAGACCGCAAAGTCACCTTTTTATAGAGAGATCTGGCAACCTCATCTCGCGACTGGATCTGAATACCAATGGAACAGTTTCCAGCGCGCTCGGGGGTGAATAACCATGGGCGGATCTACCGGGGTGGCATATGCCACTCTAAAAGAAAGCCTTGCCACCCCTGCTGCTACCCCAGTTGGCAGCGATGAATTCAAAGAAAAATTACGGCCAATTTGACATTTACGTGCGCGAATTTCCAATGTCCGACTGCGGCGAATGCAGCACGAGACAACGCCAGAGATTGGTTGTTTTGGAAAATTGAGAGGCGCGAAGCGAGGGAGCCAGGAGTCGCGAGGAAAGGAGACACGGGAGGAAAGGGGTAAAAGCTGATTAACTATCTATCCAAAAATGAAATTATAATGAATGAACAGTGCTAGTATAGTTGCGATGCTGATTTTGAGAGGATAAAAATCAGGTTGGAGAAGGTTATTTAGCTAACTATACATGTAAGGCAAAAAAAAAAAAAAGTGTGTTTCCGGTAACCCGACCGATCGAGAATTTCCGCGTCGAAATTGCCGACCGTAAAGTTTTTATTACAAATTTCCCTCGATATTTTAGTGTAAGCAGTGTTAGTTTGTCATAATTTTTTGTTTCAACGCATTCAAGTTGTGAAAGAAACGATAAAAAGTAAAATGTTTTGCCACTTCTATCAGCCCTCCTGGCTGTAATGCAAATTGCTTCCTCTTCAGTATACAAGTGCACTTCCATGGCAGGGAAAAACACTACATTTTGCCGCCTATGTAGTCCCCTATTTATACAAATAGGAGTCATTCAGGATTCAGCCATGTTTTTGCTCCGTGTTTTTGCTCGACCCAAGTTCTACAGTAGGCTCGGCGAGGCCGTCTGCTTTTAATGGAAGTAGCCTAGCCTAGGACGTTAAACCATATTTTCACGTTATTTCTTGATAAGGTGTTTTCACATTATCACATGAAAATATCATGAAATTACGTGATATGTTATTACATGATAAATATATTGTAAAAACGTGATAACTCTGTTAACAATATCTTTTCACGTAATTACTTGAGTCTAAGCCATTTTTTTTTGAGTGTGGCAGCAATACGCTTCCGCAGATCATAACTCGAACTCTTGCGATATTTTTTTGATTCGTTTAAAGATTTAAAACACTTATTTTATTATGATGTGTGGTATAAAGGATTCTGTGCCAAAATGCTATTTTGTAAGATGTTTACTTGTGTTAATTTTTTCGAACAAAATAAAACAAATTAAGAAAAAAAAAATTTCCTACCTACCGACCTTATTTTAGTATTTCATGTTACCTGAAACACACTTTTTTTTTTTTTTTTTTGGCCTAATGTTAGCTAGGTCTGACATTAGTTTTGTGTAAAGTCGGCCACAAAAGTTAATATTGATTCACCGTCTGTCAAGGAAAACATTGCTATTGGCTGAAGCTTATGATTCAAATATTGAGGATCTTAAACATGAGTTACATCAGACGAGGAGAGGACTAGACAGAAAAAAGGGGGAACAGGAGAGTCCTACCACTCTCATGGAGTTCACTGTTTTTGGACCCATACCAAGATGATGTTGTTTTTTTTTGAGTTGTTCAGGTTGTGTAAAATAGCGGTTGTCTTGCCTGTGAGCATCCTGTGAACGAAGTTTTTCATCTCTCAGGCTCATAAAGACTTATTTGCGGTCGACTATGACAGAAAAGAGACTATCAAGTTTGGCTGTACTCAGCATTGAATCAAAGCGCACAAAAGCATTAGATCTTGATAAATTTGTGAAGCGTTTTGCTGAGCAACATGGAAATCGCTGCATTCAGCTGTTGTAGGCGTGACAAGTTCATGTTCTGCTCACTGGTGAGCCTTTACAAAGCGTGAGGAAAAAAACTATAAAATGTGACACTGGTGTAAATAGTTTAAATCATGCTGAACTTGAAGCAGTGGTGGTGTTGTTTTTTAGTGTCTGTTCTTTTGCATATACAGTATAAAACTGTCCAGAAACGGTATAGACCTCATCTGAGAATGTGTGTTCTTCGTGAACAATAAAGGCATGAGATTAAGTTTATCTGTATGAGTTTGTAAATGGCAGTCTGTGCCCTTTTGTAGTGTGTACATTAGGGTTGGGCGGTATCCAAATTTTGATACCTTTAAACTGTCTCTGTGTTTTCCCGGGGTATACGGTATTACCGAGAAAAAAATATTTTGTTTCGGCCTACTGTGTACGTGCGCCTTTACCGGCGGACCTTGTCCAGACCTGCGCCTATGCCTCAAATGTACTATTTAAAAGCAGCAT
Source organism: Neoarius graeffei (assembly GCF_027579695.1). Classification (NCBI taxonomy): domain Eukaryota; kingdom Metazoa; phylum Chordata; class Actinopteri; order Siluriformes; family Ariidae; genus Neoarius; species Neoarius graeffei. The sequence goes on from NC_083569.1 coordinate 129,419,201, forward strand.
AGCGAATTGTGTGCATTGTGGTATGGATTAAGCAGCAAAGCGAATTTTGTGCATTGATGAATGGATTAAGAGATATTTCAAAGCATCACGCAACTCTTCCTTCATCTTGAAAATAGCATTCAACTGTCGTTTACACATGTCTGCGTTGAAACGCCATTTGCAGCACTATTTCACCTACTCCATCAAAAAAAAGTACACGATGAGCAGGATCATACCCTTTCAAGCATGGGAAATAAAAAAAAAAAAGAAAAGAAAAAGAATCAACCAACACCCAAGTCCGTTTAGACTGCGCGATAAACCATATTCTTCAGCGCAAATGAGGCGAACCTAATTCAAATGCGTGATAGCTGCACAAGGCAAAATCATATGGGCCCACGTCATGCCATGGCGGGGAAATTAATAATCAAATGGCCTTACCTTGCTTAAAACGTTGTCTTGATCTAACATAACTTGTTCCCCTCTCGCGCCGTGACCGTCTTCTTACATACTTTACACACAGCTTCATCTGTGTTTGCTGGCTCTCCCTTTTCGTTTGGTTTGAAACCAAAATACTGCCACACTGCCGATGTTGTATTTTTTTTTTGCCACTAACTCATTATCTTGACTTGCCATCTTTCAACCGCGGTCTCAGTCTCTTGCGAAGCTTTCTGTCAGACTCCAAATGTCATGCAGGGTTGCCATGGTAATGACATAAACAACCCTGCACGCGCTGAGAACCTCTTTAGGAAATTGATAGAATTAGTGAAAATACGATCACACAGTTATTCGGGATGATCTTCAATTTATTATTTTATATTATGACCTCATGTACTCCATATTTATTTAGATATTATATATTTTTTTTTTAAATGACGGTAATGAGACCGATACCGTTGGTACTTTTGGATACCTCGGGATACCTTCTTACCGTAATACCGCCCAACCCTAGTGTACATACTATTTGTCGTCAAACTGTGATTAAATTCAGTATATATACGTCTGTAATACGTTGCCACCCCTCAAAAATTCCTGCCCCCCTCTTGCCACCCCATAAATATTTTTCTAGATCCGCCCCTGATTTCACATAGGTGATGTCTTTAAGAAAATTGACAGACAGGGATTGGCCAGGTGTGTCCTCTGGGGTAGGTCTGTTAGATAGCACAGGCAGTAATATATACCTTTTTGTAAATAGCCCACTGTGTTGTACACAGGGGTGAAAATTAACTTCACAAAATATCAAACTTTACCGGCCACTGACAAATAAATGGTACAATTTACCGGCCACTCAACAGTAACTTATTAAGACATGTTTATGGAAAGTTATTTTGTACTGTATTAAATTCAAGATGTCACTGGTTGCAATTTTTTTTGTAACGTAGACTACGAAATGTACTTTTGCGCGCGTGCCGTGTCCCCGTGCATCCTTCTCACCTTTTTCACCCCTGACCAGTTTGCATGCCTGTATGTGATTGGCTGGACCGTTTGAAGGATGATGTACAAGTTTGTGGTTGGTCTGGACAAATTACAGAAGTAGTTATCGCGGGATTAGGTTTCGTGGGATTTCATGTCATGTTCACGTCATGCGCATTGCGTTTTTGTTGAACACAACTTCAAAATAAAAGCAATGCACATTCAGTCCATGCATGAGGTAAAATTAGAAAATACGTTTATTTTGTAATTTCTAATTAACCTTACACGGGCCGGTCAGAATGAACCAAAGGGCCGGATGCGGCCCGCGGGCCGTAAAATGCCCAGGTCTGGTTTAGACTGAAACATAGTGGGCAGGGAAGAAGGGGAGAGGTGCAACCTGAAATGGTGAGTCTTCAGTCTGCACTTGAAGGTGGTTAGGGAGTTGGCAGTTCTGACCTCAATGGGAAGGTCATTCCACCAACAAGGAGCTAGGACAGAAAGCAGTCTTGAGCGGGTTGGGCAGGAGTGGTGAGGAGGGGCCAGTCGACCAGTAGTAGTGGAGCGTAGGGATCTGGCTGGCGTGTAGGGGTGGATCAGACTCTGGAGGTATGCTGGTCCTAACCCCTTGACAGTCTGATAAGCTAGCACCAATGCCTTAAATTTGATACGAGCCGCGATAGTGAGCCAGTGCAGATTGGCAAACAGAGGGGTGACATGGGAAGAATGAGGGAGGTTGTAGACCAGATGAGCTGCAGGGGTCTGATGGAAGAAACTGGAAGGCTAGCAAGGAGAGAGTTGCAGTAGTCCAAGAGGGAGAGGATCAGTGCTTGGACCAGGAGCTGAGTAGAGTAGGTGGTGAGAAAAGGGTGGATCCTTCGGATGTTGTAGAGAAGGAATCTACATATCCGGGCCACTGCAGCAATGTTCGCTGAGGAGGAGAGTTTGTTCTTGAACACCACCCCTAGGTTCTTCATGCTGGGTGAAGGTGACCTAGAGATGTCTCCCAGGGAAATCATGATGTCCAGGGGTGGAGAGGATGGAGCAGGAATGTAGATTACCTCTGTCTTGCCTGGGTTGAGCTTCAGGTGATGGTTGTCCATCCAGCTCTGGATGTCACGCAGGCAAGCAGAAATGCGAGCGGAGATCTCTATGTCAGAAGGAGAAAAAGAGAGAAACACTTGGGTGTCCTCAGCATAGCAGTGGTAGGATAGACTATGAGCAGGGATAATCAGGCCGAGAGATTGAGTGTAGAGGGAGAAGAGAAGCGGACCAAGGACTGAACCTTGAGGGACATTGGTGGTAAGTGGGCGTGGTGCTGATACACTATCAGACCAGGTAACCTGGAAAGAGTGACTAGAGAGGTAGGACTTGAACCAGTCTAGGACTGTTCCACAGATCCCTAGAGCTGATAAGAATAACAGGAGGATGGGGTGATCAACAGTGTCAAATGCAGCAGAAAGATCAAAGAGAAACAGGACTGAGGAGAGGGAGGCGGCACGTGCTGCATGAAGTGCTTCACTGATTGAGAGAAGTGCAGTCTTGGTTGAGTGTCTGGCTCAGAAGCTGGACTGGTGAGGATCCAGAAGGTTGTTCCGTGAGAGAAAAGAGGAGAGTTGGTTAGCAACAGCACATTCAACCGTCTTTGATAGGAAGGGAAGAAGAGAAATGGGGTGGTAGTTCTGGATGACAGAAGGTTCTAGGGTCGGATTTTTTCAGCAGAGGAGTGATGTGGGCCCATTTGAAGCTGGAGGGAAAGTATCTGGAGGACAAGGAGGAGTTCACAAGGGAGGTAATAAATGGGAGGATGTTGGGAGTGCTGGTCTGGAAGAGAGATGAGGGGATAGAGTCAAGGGCACAGGTGGTCAGAGGGTGAGAGAACAGGAGCTGGGAGACATCAGAAGTGGAAAGAGGGGAAAAAGCAGAGAGCAAGGGGGAAGAGACAGGGAGGGTGGGGATGGTATGGGGAGGCAGGCGTGGTGAAAGAGTTGTGGATGGCTATGATCTTTTCCTCAGAACAGACTGCTAAGTCCTCTGCTGTGATGGAGGACTGAGGTGCAGCTGGTGGAGAGTTGAGAAGAGAAAAGAGAAAACAGTTGACAAGGGTTGGAGATGAGGGTATGAATTTTGATAAAACTTGATCTTGGCCGATTTGAGCAAGGCTGTGAACTCTGCAAGGAGGGACTGGTAGTGCAACAGGTTGGCAGCAGGACCTGGATTTTCTCCACTTCCTTTCTGCTGCATGTAGACCGATTGTGTAGGAGTGAAGTGTTTCGGACATCCAGGGACTAGGAGGGGAAGATCTTGCTGGCCTGGAGACCAGAGGAGATAATGTGTCCAGTGATGAGGAGAGAGAGGAGAGCAGGGAGGATGCAGCAGATTCAGTGGGGAGACTGGCAAAGGATTCAACCGTGGGGGAGGTAGCAACACAGGAGGCAAGAGAGGGAGCGGAGGTTATGACTGACTGTAACATTTGGGGTATGAGGGGGATGATGGGTGGAGAGGAAGGGGGAGGGAGAATGAAATGAAGTGGTGGTCAGAAAGATGGAGAGGGGTAACTGTGGGATCTGAGGCAGAGCAGTTTCTGAGGAAGACCAGGTCGAGAAGGTTGCCAGCTTTATGGGTTGGAGAAGAGTGCAGCAGGGAGAGATCAAAGGAGTGGAGTAGGGGAAGGAAAGCAGCAGAGTGGGAGGCTTCTAGGTGGAGGTTGAAGTCTCCTAGGACCATCAGTGAGATGCCATCTTCTGGGAAGGAGCTGAGTAGTTCATCTATGAAACATCCCACAGGGCCAGGAGGGCGATAAACAACAGTGACAAAAAGGTTAACAGGAGAAGAGACTGCACCATTTAATACTACACCTTTAATACTCCTACACCCTCAATTACCTGTTACCTTTCAGCAATACTCCTGCGCTCTTTGCTACATCACATTTCATGTGATTTTATGTGTCCTGTAGGAGTTTAGGAGTCCATAACTCTAAGGTGAGATCATTGACACTCGACTCGTGGGAACCAGAGCTCTTGAAGGTGAGCATCACATGACCTAAAATCCAGACCAGATTTATTTAGTTGGTCAATTTTGGTAAGAACCCCAATCCTTTTTTTTTTTTTTAGAACTCAAGCTATCACCGAACTTATTTATGTTGATTTTCGTGTTTATACTAGCTAGGTCATTTAGCCCAGCTGTCTGTCCTGAGTGTTTATTTCCCAGCATGCCTTTGAGGTAAACTTGTATTAGTATTATTCTCACCCACTGTTTTGTGTGGTTTGTGTCGTAGCTGATGTGTGAGCTGGGTAATGAGCTGATTAATCAGATCTATGAGGCTCGCAGAGGAGAGATGGGCTGGAAGAAACCACAGCTTGGAGACCCTAGGTACTCAACACTGCCTTCAACTCCCCCTTACGCTCTTTCTCATGGTTCAGTCTTCTTGACCACATTGCTGGCTGTATATCAGATTGAGGAAAGGTTGTTAGACGAGTATGGAAAGTGAACAATGTGTCAGTTAAGACTTGGTTTTATTGTGCTAATTGCTCTCGGATACAAAGAATTTATACATTAACATCAAATTAAAAACCGTCACCATGTTTATTTATACGAAGTAAGTTGAAGAATAAATGTGTGTGGTTCAGGCAGGAAACTGAGGCCTACATCCGGGCCAAGTACGTGGAGAGGAGGTTTGTGCGAAAGCAAGACTTTCAGGAGCAAAGGTCAAAGGTCATGACGCTGACTAAACATGATAAGCATCTGAAGGGAAGCGTGGAGTTCCTGCCCCCTCGGCCACCCCCTCCCACCCCTAAAATCCGCCCCACCTCCAACACCTCTGGTAAATTTGTCTTTCAGCTATACTTCTTATTCCTGCTCTTTTACATGCTGTGTCCCAAATGCCAGAACATATAGAATTTGTTCTATTCAGATGTTGGTCGTATTTTGATGATTTGTTGTTGCATTAATGGCATGTGTATCCTCTGGATGGTGAACAGTGGTCCTCAGCGGACAGGAGGCTCGACGTGACTCGCTCTTCTGCCCCGATGAGCTTGATTCCCTCTTTTCCTACTTTGACACATCGTCAAAGCTCCGGAGCTGTAAGTACTGGGTTCAGGATCTGACTCAGCAGCAGGAGAAAGAACATGAATGTATTTCTATCATTCTAGAGAAACTTGAAAAATCAGAATGGTTCACAGTGAGAGGAACTAGGTTCTAGTGTTCCTAAAGACTCCCTAACAGGAAGTAGAATAGCCAATGAATAATTTTATGGGGAAAAGTGGTTATTTGCTTGGTTATTTTTTTTTACAGAATTTTAACTACAAATAATTCTTAATTTTAATAATACAGTGTCAGTGTTAATGTAGAATGTGTGTGTGAGACAGTGAAGAGTGCAGACAGTGGCATTCAAACCAGCGCTGATGGAAGCAGAGAGATGCTTAACTCTTCATCCAACACCAGCCTGAGTGAACCAGGTACGACACCCTGACCCAACATTACAACTTCATTGCGTTCAGTTAGCATTTAAATCTAAATGGTCCGGGTGGGTTTCAGATCTGCAGGAGACGGAGCCTGTGCATGAGTCCCCGCCCGTTCTTCCCCATGTGACTGAGTGTTCCCCCAGCCTGTTGCTGTTCTGGGCCTCGTGTGCTTCTAGTTTAGCTGACATGGTGGAGGCATTAGCGCTTGGTGCAGATGTTAACTGGGCCAACCCTGAGGATCAGAGTCGTACACCACTAATGCAGGCAGTACAGGGGGTGAGCGCAAAGCCATATTTACCAGCTGTAAATATCACTGTTTCAGCGGTCTCAAAATTCAATATCTATATTTTTTTTTGTGTGTGTGTGCATACGCCCGCGTGTTTTAAGGGTTCATTACTGCCCTGTGAGTTCCTGCTGCAAAACTCTGCTAATGTGGATCAGCAGGATGCTCGAGGAAGAGGAGCACTGCACCACGCTGCCATGCTGGGACATACCGGGTACACACACACACTCCCTGGCATTGATTGGTCGCACTGTGTTAACCTTCTTAATTTTAACATACAGTGGTGCTTGAAAGTTTGTGAACCCTTTAGAATTTTCTATATTTCTGTATAAATATGACATAAAACATCATCAGATTTTCACACAAGTCCGAAAAGTAGATAAAGAGAACCCAGTTAAACAAATGAGACAAAAATATTATACTTGGTCATTTATTTATTGAGGAAAATGATCCAATATTACATGTCTGTGAGTGGCAAAAGTATGTGAACCTCTAGGATTAGCAGTTAATTTGAAGGTGAAATTAGAGTCAGGTGTTTGCAATCAATGGGATGACAATCAGGTGTGAGTGGGCACCCTGTTTTATTTAAAGAACAGGGATCTATCAAAGTCTGATCTTCACAGCACATGTTTGTGGAAGTGTATCATGGCACGAACAAAGGAGATTTCTGAGGACCTCAGAAAAAGCGTTGCCGATGCTCATCAGGCTGGAAAAGGTTACAAAACCATCTCTAAAGAGTTTGGACTCCACCAATCCACAGTCAGACAGATTGTGTACAAATGGAGGAAATTCAAGACCATTGTTACCCTCCCCAGGAGTGGTCGACCAACAAAGATCACTCCAAGAGCAAGGCGTGTAATAGGCAGCGAGGTCACAAAGGACCTCAGGGTAACTTCTAAGCAACTGAAGGCCTCTCTCACATTGGCTAATGTTAATGTTCATGAGTCCACCATCAGGAGAACACTGAACAACATTGGTGTGCATGGCAGGGTTGCAAGGAGAAAGCCACTGCTCTCCAAAAAGAACATTGCTGCTCGTCTGCAGTTTGCTAAAGATCACGTGGACAAGCCAGAAGGCGATTGGAAAAATGTTTTGTGGACAGATGAGACCAAAATAGAACTTTTTTGTTTAAATGAGAAGCATTATGTTTGGAGAAATGGAAACACTGCATTCCAGCATAAGAACCTTATCCCATCTGTGAAACATGGTGGTGGTAGTATCATGGTTTGGGCCTGTTTTGCTGCATCTGGGCCAGGACGGCTTGCCATCATTGATGGAACAATGAATTCTGAATTATACCAGCCAATTCTAAAGGAAAATGTCAGGACATCTGTCCATGAACTGAATCTCAAGAGAAGGTGGATCATGCAGCAAGACAACGACCCTAAGCACACAAGTCATTCTACCAAAGAATGGTTAAAGAAGAATAAAGTTAATGTTTTGGAATGGCCAAGTCAAAGTCCTGACGTTAATCCAATCGAAATGTTGTGGAAGGACCTGAAGCGAGCAGTTCATGTGAGGAAACCCACCAACATCCCAGAGTTGAAGCTGTTCTGTACGGAGGAATGGGCTAAAATTCCTCCAAGCCGGTGTGCAGGACTGATCAACAGTTACCGCAAACGTTTAGCTGCAGTTATTGCTGCACAAGGGGGTCACACCAGATACTGAAAGCAAAGGTTCACATACTTTTGCCACTCACAGATATGTAATATTGGATCATTTTCCTCAATAAATAAATGACCAAGTATAATATTTTTGTCTCATTTGTTTAACTGGGTTCTCTTTATCTACTTTTAGGACTTGTGTGAAAATCTGATGATGTTTTAGGTCATATTTATGTAGAAATATAGAAAATTCTAAAGGGTTCACAAACTTTCAAGCACCACTGTAACCTTATAAACGTTGTAACAGTAGGTTGCACATTAACCTTAGATACAAACTTAGCAACCATAAACTATTGTTAGTGTCTGTGTTAATGTCCCGTCTCTTTTCCTGTTCCTCCTTTAGACAGGTTTGTTTGTTCCTGAAGCGTGGCGCTTGCCAGAGTGTCTCGGACATGGATGGCAGGAGTCCACTATCCATTGCCATGGATACCACCAATGCTGACATCGTCACCCTGTACACAAAGCATACACACACACACACACACACACATATGACAAAATTTAAAGGGGCCTCTCACTTAGTCTGGCACACCACCCATAGAAAGTTGACAAGCAATAAACTTCTTGGGGGGGATGTAACCCATCCTCCTATAGATAGTTTTCACTGACGTCACGGCATTCCGGGGAACGCCCCCCAGCCGCCATCTTGCGGGGCAAACAAAACAGACCATCGCCACTACTGGCTACGTTATCTCGGACGAATTTATTAAGTTATATAGTCAGTTTTCTAAAATAAAGATCAATGTCGGCAAAATCAAGCAAACGGAAGTATATAGATACATTGGACGACATCTCACGACAACGGTATGCAGCCAAACTGGCCTTGATTGGGGGAATTGACCCCTACGAAGTGGACAAAGAAGCATTTTCAAGTGACTATGCAGGGCTGCCATCCATATCGTACCCTGATATTGTGAACTATTTCGTGAATAGTAAAAGTGCCTACACACTTGACGACCTCAAAGCATACAAGTTGCTGGAGTCATACAATTATTTTGTCTGTGGCTGGGTCCGCGAAGTCCACCATATAAAAACAAGTGACAGTCATGTCCTAATTACAGCCAAGGTATGTAAACATTGGAATTTTAGAGCTCTCAACACTGCATATAAATATATGTGTGTGTATAATATCGAGTTGATTTAAATCGGAATTGATTTAAATCGGAAAGCTGCACACATTTGCGCGAAGCTGCACAAATGTGCGTAGCTTTCCAATTCACTGTTTTTTTCTCATCCTTATACTTCCTATTTAAACAACTTACCACTTATAAAATGATCGGAGCAGACTTTGCTGTGTTTGGAAGGCTGATAATCCTTGCGGTTGATTCTCGCAAGCCATAGATTTCTCCTTTGTATGCTGAGTTTCTTTGTTTGCTCGTCTTCGTGCTCCTGTACAGTGGGAATTCCATAAAAGCTCCGCTTGACGTCATCATCTGACCTATTACGACAGCCGTGAATACAACAGGTGTGCACCATTGCTAGCTTTAAATAGCCTGCTTGGGTTCTTTTGAAGACTTTGTACTCGCGCATTACAATGTGTGCTCAGTGACCCGTACGGTAAGCTTGCCCCGCAAGATGGCCGCCACCAGGGAATCCCCAACTCAGTGATGTCATGTGAAAACTATCTATAGCCGATCCTTCTATAGAGTGATGTCATCAAACTGGAAGTCAGCCATATTGGTGGTGTTGGACACATCAACAGCAAAGCAATCTTCGTGAATTTTTCAATAAACTAACCAAATAACGGTGAACTGCTGCAGAGTTTTGGGTTGCTACAATTGCTCAGATCGTGAGAAACATCTGCACTTCTACCGATTACCTGAAACAATCGAAAATCAGGGGGAAGAAACCAGAAAATTGTCAGAGGAGCGTCGTCGTCTCTGGTTTGCCAAACTAAACCAGGATCTGACCGACAAAAATCCGGACAACATAAGAGTGTTCAGTTCACTTTGTATCAGATATGAGGTTTTTAAAGTTTTGATCAATGTTTTAAAATTAAACATGACACTATATTTCTACTGTCTAGCCGTGATGGTGCTTCTGTATGGTGCTTCTGTACAATGCAGCAATGCACTGTGTTCACTCAGGTCCTCTCCCGTTTCGTATGGTTCCAGGCCGTTGATTAACTGCAATTTCTCCAGATAGCATGCTCTTACACTGGGCTCGAGGCCTTCTACATACTATACTTTCTAGCAGCTTCTGTCTTCTTATCGCAAGTTTCTTTGGCTGATGCCATTACAAAAATTGCGATTTAAAAAAAAAAGTATTAATTTTTTTCCTGTGTGAAACACAAGCGTTGTTTGTTTACAGAAATCGATGCCTCCGATATGGCCGCACATCCGGGACTTTCGTGTTTTGGTGACGTCGGTGAAAACACTCTATAGCCTATACTCCTATAGTCCATCCTCCAGCCCATGTCATCTTAGGGAGATTTTCCTTGCCAACGTCGCTTCAGGCTTGCTAATTAGGGATAAATTTATAAGCTTATAAAATGTATATGTTTAAAACTTATATGTAGAATTTATATATTTTCTGTAAAGCTGCTTTGTGACAATGTCTGTTGTTAAAAGCACTATACAAATAAAATTAAATTGAATTAAATCCTTCTATAGCGTATATTCCAATAGCCCATCTTCCTATAGCATGTCTTACAGCGTATCCTCCGATAGCCCTCCTATAGGTCCATCTTCTAACTCCTCCTATCAGCCATCCTGTATGTCTTTATAATTTGAGGTATTAATAATGGCTAACCACATTTCTGTGAAGTAGAACAGCAGTCTGCAGGACGTACCTCACTGCAACATCTGGAGCAATGCAGATTGAAATCTCCACGTGTTCCATATCATATCATGATTTTCCTCTGAACATGTTCAGGTGATGATTGAAGATCATGATCTACATCTCTGTCTCTCTCAGGCTGCGCATGGCGAAGGTGAACGAGGAGATGAGGGAGTCACTGGACCAGCCAACGCAATACTTTCAGTCTCACAGTCACTCAGAGCAGTACAGGAAGTGCATCCAGGAGTTCATCGCCCAGCAGCTGGACGAGTGTTAACATGCTGTAGATGATGACCAACACAGCTGGATGGGTGCTAACACACAACAAAACACCACAGATGATAACACAGGTGGACGGGTGCTAACACATGACTAAACACCATAGATAATAACCAACACAGCTGGATATGTGCCATCGCACAACTAATCACCATAGATGATAACTAACACAGCTGGATGAGTGCTAACACATGACTAATCACCATAGATAACCAACACAACTGGACGCATGCTAACACACTACTAATCACCACAGATGCTAACACAAACGCCATAGATGATAACCAACACAGCTGGATATGTGCTAACACACTACTAATGACCATATATGATAGCCAACACACCTAGACATGTGCTAACACACGACTAAACACCACAGTTGTTTATATGCTATCACACAACTAATCACCATAGATGACAACTAACACACCTAGACGTATGCTAGAACACTGCTAATCACCATAGATAATAACCAACACAGCGGTCACACATTTAATCACCATAGATTATAACTACCACAACTGGACTTGTGCTAACACACGACTAATCACCACAGAGGATAACACAGCTGGATGGGTGCAAACACATGACAAAACACCACAGATGATAACCTAACACAGCTGGATATGTGCCATCGTACTACTAATCACCATAGATAATAAGCAGCACAGCTGGACATGTGCTAACACACTACTAATCACCACAGATGAGAACACAGCTGGATGGGTGCTAATACACGATTAAGCCCCATTGATTATAACCAACACAACTCAGTTAACACTTGAACTCCACAGCTGGACCTTAAAGACCTCAGTATTGCAGCGTGTACCAGTCTATACGGCAGTGTATTTGTTGTAATTCGTGCATTAGCCTGTAAGTGTGTTTGTTGGTGCACCACTGCCAGAACTCTGCTGTTGGACTGATACTGATGTAACAAACCCCCACAATATTGCGAGTGAAAATTAGCGTTAATCTGACGGTAGAATGTATACCACGATGTGACGTTTGTCTGTTTGAGAGAATATTTTGTGACTTTTAGTCCCGGAAACACAGTCAGTCTCCTGCTGATGTGCACGACTTCAGTCTGGCTACAGTACAGTGCTATTTTAATGTACACTCCTCCACTTTCCCTTAATTAACTCCTCTTGGTGCCATTTCATTGCTGCTTAATGAAGTGAAGGGAAACATCTGGTGCGGGTATTACATAATTAATTTTCAGAACTTCATTTATTACCTGCCCTTCAGTGGTATTAATTTACACACTATCTTTTCCTGAAGTGCTTATCAGGCTCCGCCCACAAATAATACAGATATTTTTGAAAATGTACAATCCGTCTCTATATGGACACGACGTTTTGGGTCACTAGAAATGATTGCTTTGTGAAATTGTACAAGTTTCACAGAACTGCGATTGTACACACGGCTGACGAAGGTGCGTTAGAAACCGTTTTGGGTTACATGGTCTGTTTTCCTTAAAGGTGCTTATTTGAGACCAAACGCACAACACACATCGTTTATAAAACCACACACTTATCCCTAGCTTGTGTTTGTTGTATAATATCAGGATTATGGACCTGATTTCCTCCATCCTGTAAACCTCCTGAACTTTTATTACGGTTTATGATCTTGTACATTTTTTATAAATTGTAGGAAGACACATGCTTCTTTAGATGTGTCCAAAAGAAGGACAGCTGTCCTCATGACTCAGACATTCTGTCCGTGGAAAACTCCAGAATGTCATTTTAAAGCCATTAACTTTATTCTGGTATTGAGTATCGTGATGTATCGCAGAACTGATGATCAGCACATACTTAATTCTATAAACTATTGAGTCTTCCTTTATTATTCTTGCCTTTGACTGTAACACATACACACACACACTGTGGACATATGGTATCTCTTTTATATAAAAACACACTTTTTATCTTTAAGGTCTGGCATTAAATTCCAAAAATGAGGCTTAAGCATGTGCAGCTACCTCAAGCTTGATGTTGATTGGTCAGCTGGTTGATGAGGGTGTGAGTATGTGCGTTATGTCATGAAATATTTTATAATCCTGTAAATAATCTGTGCACAAGTTCAAGGACATCGTTCCTCAGATGCTACTGTAGTTAATCTTCTCTCCTCTGTGCTGCATGACATTTTAGAACACCCTGTGTGTATTATAACACACTAAAGGCCTGAAACGAAAACACACACACACATTCCTAAAATGTGTCACCTGAAGTTTTTCTTTTTTAAGCGTGGACGCATTCTGAACAATGGTACTAGGGGGCGCTGTCGCACATAATGACAGGAGGAATATCTCTCGCTCTCTCCCATGATTAAATTCCATCTGACAGCTGATGATGTCATAGTGGGTGTTACAGCAGCCGACCAATCAGCAGCTTCACTCCAACTCTTTGGAAAGGAAGAGAAATACTTTTTAGAGTCTTTCTTTTTTTCTCTTTTTCTGTCTTTTCATCCTCATTCCGTTTATATAATTCTCCATATTTCTGCTCTCTTATTTATCAGATCATCTTTCTCACATTTTCTATTCTCTCTTCTTTTGTTCTTTCTTTCTGCACTGCATCTGTACACAAGTCCTCAAATAATCTTTTGTTTTAGATTTTAATATTTATTTCATCCCTCCAACACTTCAGCTCTTTGTGAACAAAATGTTTGTACATTTTTTTTACAAGTGTTTTAGACATTAACTGTATTATTAAACACCAGATTAAGGCGTGACTGATGAATGCCCCCTACAGGACAGGGGTTTATTTCCGTCACAGTTCCAGGATAACTTGCTTGTGTTGAATGTATTGTTGTTTGGGTGTGTTTCAGGCCTGAGTGTGATTTGCTGTATATAATCACTCCTGAGTGCTGAAAACTCGGCTCGTTATATGTATTTACTCCTGAACGCACATCTGTATAAACACCATTTTATAGATGCCATTTGTTTAAAATATTTCAGTGCTAGCAGAAGATGACTGGAGGGGAAAATGTAGAGATGTAAATTAAAGTCTGTTGTTTGTATATTAATGTACACAGTGAACTTTGCAGGTTCAATATCCCATAATGCACCAGTACTCTGTACAAGTCACTGTAATAACAGCTTGTTTATATACTGTGTACTACACTGGCAGGGTAATGAGTAAGCCCTGCACCCATGTCCTGTAAGATTGGTCAATGCTAAGACCCGCCCAGTCATTGACTATAGACTCCGCCCCCTGTCTATGCTGAGTCATGATGAGGTGTGACACAGTGGCAGATCTTTAAATGTCTGAATTATAAAGCATTCCTCCAGACTCTTGTCCAGCGGTTTACTTCACCAGAAATGAGGTGGGCGGTTCTGGGTAGAGGTGATTTGGGAACGACTGCAGTAACATTAGCTGGGTCAGTTCACTGTGTCTGGGAGTGACTAGTAATTTTAGGAAAATAGGAAGAAAGACATTTGGGGTGAGCTTACTGATTAATTACGCTCTTACAAAGATGGATAAATCATAAAGGGTTCTGGAATGACTCCACTGGGATAACCGTCAAAGCGAGAGCCATATAAATAGAACCGCTTTTGAAGTTTAGAGCCCTTAACCCTCCAAGTAGAACCAGAAGGAGTGTAATGATACACGGTGATGAGATGCATCACGATGCAAAAATGGGACAATGTGCATCATGCGAATGTGTGACATTAACATTCTATTAATTCCACATGTAATGCAGTTGCACTGTTTGAACACCAGGGTCCCAATCTGCACAACTGATGGAATTAAAATCCTCTATATAGAGTGCACGCTGGTCACATGATTATATTCTTTTGTGGCGATCCTGCTGAATAATCAGGAATCATTTGCACTTCTGAAGTGACCGATAGCTCTGGACTTCAGTGACTGGCGTACGTTATATGTTATTACCATATTCTAACATAACCATGTTAAAACAGTTAAAAAGAGTTTTCAGTATCTTTCAAACAGCACCAGCCCTGTACCGCTGTACTCTGTAGAGACTGAGAAAGTGGGCACAGAAACCGGGCATTTTAGCCGCCTTTGGAGCTCTAGTTCTGCTGCGGAGCTCGTTATGTTCCAGAGTCTCCAGCTCAGACAGTTAGTCACAATTTTTGAGAGAATTTATAAGTTCAGGATCTGGTAAACTTGTAGTGCAAAATTAAAGCTCTGTTCACAGCAATTTTTTTTTTTAGTTTTATACAGTATTGTTACACCCCTACGTTTAACTGTACAAGTATAAACACTTTCAGAGACCAGAACTCGTAACTAGGGTTTTTTTCTTTGGCAGTCCGGTCTCAAGAGACCGTCATTGTCATGCTCCTGGAGTGGGTTCTGCTGTGGCTGTACAGCCCAATTCTTGACTTGCAGTTCCTGTTACAGACAAAGCAGATGTAATGTGTGTTCAGGGTTGTCGTTGATGCCTCTTGTTTCTTTCTGGCTCTTTTTTCAGCTGCAATCTGGCCCCTCCTTTTATCTGCCTCTGTGATTCTCTTCCGAATGGCCTGATGCCAGGCAGCTCAGTCCTTGGCTTGTAACTCCCAGTTGTCCACAGGGATGCTCCAGGTGATCATGTCTCTCTTGCAGACATCCTGGAATCTGCAGACTGACAGCTTCCGTGTTGTGTCCTCACTCTAGGGCGAGGCTGGAGTGGCCTCTCCAGGGCACGGAGCCTGGGCAAACGGTATGGAGATCCTGGGCTGCCCAAACATCAAAATCCCCCTCTCAGCCTTGATGGTGGTAATCCAAAGGAATGCAGAGCATGATGTTTTGGTGCCATCTTGGCTGCAGGTTTGAAATCAGGGTGCCTTCCCCTAGACGGACTGTCTTCCCAGGTAAATGAGCTCCGTCTACCTGTGTGCTATTTACCCATAGCTGGGGGTCTAGTTCATGGGCATCAGGGCGTGTCCACATGTATGGGGGCCAGACCTCCTCCGAGCTCCCTGCAGTTTAGCCTGGGTCCTTGTGGTGCCCAGTTTCCATCTGTAGCCACGTGGAGGCACTGCAACTAGGGTAGAACCAATTTATTTAGCTCGGAACGCCTAACCATGCAAGTAGAACTGCTTTACTATATGAAGATAGGAAGGAAAGAAAGAAAGCACAACTTTATTCATCACACACTTGTGAAATTCCTCTCTGCATTTAACCCATCTGAAGCAGTGAAAACACACACATGCACACACGTGAGCAATTAGCGCACACACACATACCCAGAGCAGTGGGCAGCCATGCTAACAGCACCCAGGGAACAGTTGAGAGTTACGTGCCTCACTCAAGGGCACCTCAGCCCAAGGTCGTCCCATATTAACCTAACCGCATGTCTTTGGACTGTGGGGGAAACTGGAGCACCCAGAGGGAACCCATGCAGACACGGGGAGAACATGCAAACTCCACACAGAAAGGCCCCCGCCGGCCGCTGGGCTCAAACCCAGAACCTTTTTGCTGTGAGGCGACAGTGCTAACCACTACACCACCGTGCCACCCTAGAAACCCTAGATGGAAACCTAAACACCCAAATATAACCACTTTAATAACCTTCGATCCCAGTAGAATGGTTTGAGGAAATCAGAATCTACAACCACTTTAGGAACCAAGTATCCTTAACTGTCCTAGCAGAACCTCTAAGAACACATCACCATCCAAGGAACCTTTGACGACACCATTTTCTTTTAAGAGAACTCATTCCTTTATAACTTTTTTTTTTTCTTTTCAGAATGATCACCTGCCAGTTTATCAAGTTTACAGGGTTAGTTCACTGTGAGATAGTTTGTGGTGATTGGGGGCAGAGTCTTATTAACTGGACCTGGGTTCTAGAGTTTTGTAAATGTGTCCAAGTGTATATTGAAGCTGCAAGTCACTGTTTATGTAAAAATCTGAAATGTTCTCTCAGTGTTAGATTGTTTTATTAGTGGTATTTAATCACATTCATGTTTTTTCTTGTATTTAACTGTGAATACATGTGAAAGAAGAATGCAAGAACCTCAGAAGAACTTGTTACATCTCAGAAGGTTCTGGATAATTAGGTCTTGAGTAATGTTTATAAGTACCTGGAGTTGAGTAGTGTTATGTTAAAGGGATCTCAGCTGCAGTTGTGTTGTAATAATCCACACGGAGTGTGTAAGGGCTGACAGTTTGATCCGCAGTGAAGTTATTGGTGATGGAGCTGAGATGTGGTTCTCCTGCCCTGGAGAACCGTGAAGAGCTCTTTCTCCTCCTGGTTCTGATCCAGCTGAAGCTCCACAACCTGTGCCTTTTTACTTTTTTCTCCTGGTTTTTTTTTCTTTCTTCAATCTGCACTTTAATAAACATCCTGAGTTGTTAGCAGACCAGCTGTGTTCTGTTGTTTTTATTTTCATTTATTTTGTCAAGTCAAAATTATTTGTATAGTGCTTTTAATAATAAACATTGTCGCAAAGCAGCTTTACAGAAATTGAATGACTTAAACCATGAGCTAATTTTATCCCTAATCTATCCTCAACGAGCAAGCCTGTGGCGACGGTGGCAAGGAAAAACTCCCTCAGACGACATGAGGAAGAAACCTCGAGAGGAACCAGACTCTAAGGGTAGTATCTCACTGGGCTGCGACAGCTTGTGACAAATTGCGAACGTCATTTGCGAGAGTTTCAAAAGTGTTGCTCCTTTATTGCTGAAATTTTGAACATGTTCAAAAAATTCGTGCGACAAAATTTCAAAATAGCCGCAAATGCGATGCTGGTGTCACAAAGCCGTCGCGAATCCTTCTCAAGTCAGTTTCCGTGAGGCTTCCTCTACTTCCCTGCCTGCCGAGGGAAAGCCGGGCTGCGACTAGTTGGAGACTCAACAATTGTGGTAGTTTGAGCTCTGACTGCAAATTATTCCATGTAGTTTGCAGAAAACCTAAAAGCTTTCTTCCCCATTTTACTGTTCCTAGGGTTAGAAAGCTTTTAGGTTTTCTGAGCTCAAACTCCATAATCTGGTATCTCTGAATGTGTTTAAGTCCATGATAAATCCCATTGTTTCGAGGCTTCATGAGTGCAAATGTTTTATTTGAATGAAAATGTCTTATTTGAGCTTAGCAAGCCGGAGCCTATCCCAGCTGACTACGGGTGAAAGGCGGGGTTCACCCTGGACAAGTCGCCAGGTCATCACAGGGCTGACACATAGACACAGACAACCATTCACACTCACATTCACACCTACGCTCAATTTAGAGTCACCAGTTAACCTAACCTGCATGTCTTTGGACTGTGGGGGAAACCGGAGCACCCGGAGGAAACCCACGCGGACACGGGCAGAACATACAAACTCCGCACAGAAAGGCCCTCGCCGGCCCCGGGGCTCGAACCCGGACCTTCTTGCTGTGAGGTGACATGCTAACCACTACACCACAAGTGGAAATTGTCGCTAATTCGCATATTTTATCGCAATTGTTGTGTCTCCAGCTAGTCGCAGCCCAGTGAGATACTGGTTTAAAGGGAACCCATCCTCATTTGGGCACCATGACTATAACAGTTTGTATTTCATGGGACTCTCCAGATCAGCAAACATGAACATTTCACAGAAACCTCACACTGGTGCTTGTGGCCTGATTATTTATAAACAGAAATAAAGAAACTGAAGCGCCACATTCCAGTCAGGATTTTAACAGCCTGCTGGCTGAGTTTTACTACATTATTTTTCTCTTCACTGTAAAGCGAAATATATGTACATTAGCTTTTAAAAGTGTTTGTAGTCCTGTGGAAGAGTGAGTGTGCCACAGACCGGAAGTGTGAAATCTGAGCGCGCGGCGTGTTTGCGCTTTTTGTCCCCGCTGGCGTGCCGTCGCTCTGTGTGACGTCATCATCAGCATCATGGCGGCGAGAGCAGGGAAGCAGCAGAGCCGCGTGGGGAGGAAGAGCGGCTCCGGGGAGCAGGACGAGGACGAAGAGCCGCTGCAGGCCGTGCTGATCGCCGACAGCTTCAACCGCAGGTTCTTCCCCATCACTAAAGACCAGCCCAGGGTGAGTTTAACACAGGCCCCGCCTCCCGGCAGCGGCTGGCCAATCAGAGCGAGGCATGAGGCAGCAGGCTGTTTTCAAATGTCTGATGTAACACCTGTGAATACAGAGACACCTGTGAGCAGGTGGAGGTGTGGAAGGGAGTCATGTGACTGAGCTCCCCTTCTAGGCAGCACGGTCGCCTCACAGCAAGAAGGTTCTGGGTTCGAGGCCGGCGAGGGCCTTTCTGTGCGGAGTTTGCATGTTCTCCCCGTGGGTTTCCTCTGGGTGCTCCGGTTTCCCCCACAGTCCAAAGACATGCAGTTAGGTTGACGTGAGGCGGCCTTGGGCTGAGGTACCGTACCGAACCCCTGACTGCTCCCCGGGCGCTCTGGTGTGGCTGCCCACTGCTCTGGGTGTGTGCATGTGTTCACTGCTTCAGATGGGTTAAATGCAGAGGATGAATCTCACTGCGCTTGAATTGTGCACGTGACAAATAAAGGTTTCTTCTTCTTCTGTTCAGGAACGGTTTGTTCCAATTTCTCTCATTATGGGCTGGAACACACACTGCCTGATGATTACTGGGTTTCTTTATCTTCAGTAACACACACACTGGTGTCCTCGCATGAGAACACAATACAGGTAGTCGTCGACTTACGACTGCGTTTGGTTACGACTGACCGGTCGTAAACCGATCTGGTCGTAAGTCGGCCTGTGTTAAATGAACGTAAGTATATTGTGATGTGTAATGATATTGTAATCAATTTAAAGTCTTATTTTATCAACACTTTCTTATTTCATTACCTTGGCTCAAGTCAGACACGGCATACTACACTGCGTACAGTACAATTCGTTTAATATGTGCAAAACAAAAAATACCAAATACAGGTGTGAGAAATAGAAAACATTTTAATGTAAAACATAGCAAAATACAAAACTTAGTGACCGCTGGCATCACTGGTGCTTTGCTGTGGGTCGTCTACGTCATCATCAGCTGTTGCAGCGCTCGGGCTGGCGGGAGCATTTGCTCGTTTCATAAACCAGGAGCTGGGGCGGAAACTGTCGTACGCTCAGCTGGGAAACACTTGGTCATAAAGTCGATCGGTCGTAAGTTGCATAGGTCGTAAGTCGACGACTACCTGTATAACAGAAACCAGAGTCATGCTGAGTGTGTGTGTGTCTATCCGTCCGTCCCTCAGGCTCTCCTCCCCCTGGCCAACGTCTCCATGATTGACTATACTCTGGAGTTCTTGACGTCTACAGGTGTGCAGGAGACGTTCATTTTCTGCTGCTGGATGTCCAACAAGATAAAGGACCATCTGCTGTGAGACATTGTGTTCACACACACACACACACACACACACACATATATATATATATATATATATATATATACTAATCACCACAGTTTGATGGATGTTGTATGTGATTGTACAGGAAGTCCAAGTGGTGTCGTCCCAGTTCTCCAAACACGGTGCACATCATCACGTCAGACCTGTACCGCTCTCTGGGGGACGTGCTGAGGGACGTGGACACCAAATCCCTTGTCCGCTCCGACTTCATCCTGGTGTATGGAGACGTGGTGTCCAACATCGACCTGTCCCACGCCCTGCAGCAGCACAAGTGTGTGTGTGTGTGTGTGCGCACTGTGTAAAGTTTGCGTTATTTAATCTATAATATGGTTGCTGGTTTATTTGTATTTTATAAACGTAATATTTCTGTCTTTGTCTCTGTGTCCAGACTGAGACGTAAACAGGAGAAGAACGTCTCGGTGATGACGATGATTTTCAGAGAGTCGTCACCCGGCAACCGAACACGCTGTGATGAGGACGACATCATCATTGCTGTAGATACCAAGAGTAACCGAGTGCTCCACTATCAGAAAACGCAGGGGCTGAATAAGATCCACTTCCCCATGGTAACTACATGACCTGTGAATAGGGGGCTTGGCTTGGGACACGCCCACAGTGGACTGATGATGGTGTGGATATAAATGTTTACACCCCCTGGTTCACACTGCAGGTTTCTGTGATGGAAAAAAATGAACCCGAGATAAATCATGTCGGGTATTTTTCCATCTTTAATGTGAAATAGCAACCAACAACATTCTTCTTATTAAGAAAAAAGTATGTAAATCTGCATGCATAATTATACACACCCCTTAACTAGCACACTTTTGCCTGTAATTCAACACTCAGTATTTTTGGATAAGAGTCTGCTGACTTAACACAGCTTTGTTTGGTCATTTTATTATCATCCACATCTGTCAGACGGAGATCAGATCTCCTGCACATCGCTCTCTTCAGTCATTCACAGATTTTAGATTGGGTTTAGATCAGGACTCTGACTGGACCATTCCAAAACGCTGATCGTCTTCCACTGAAGACATTCCTTTGTTATCTTGGATTTGTGCTTTGGGCCGTTTTGGTACTGGAAGGAGAAATTCTTCATCTTCAGCTGTTTATCAGACACCTGCAGTTTTTGTGTATTTGGAGATATCCATGATTCCCTCTGTCTTGATCAGAGCTTCAGTCCCAGCTGAAGAGAAGCAGAACCATAGTGTGATGCTCCCACCACCATGGCTGTGGTGTTCTCCATGTGTCTTTTGTGCCAAACCTATGTTTTAGAAAGTTCTTCCTTGGTCTCGTCACATGATGACGCATTTTGCCCCATGGTTTGGGATGACTTGGGGCCTGGATGTTTTTTTTTTTTCCCCCTCATAAGAAAGTGCTTCCATCTAGCCACCTTATCCTGTCGCCAAGACATGTGAAGAAGCAGGGAGTGATCAGTACTTGCCTGATGTTCCTGCAGCTCCTTTAATGTTTCTGTAGGTTGCTCAGCTCAGCAGCCTCTCTGTTAATCTTTCTTCTTGTCCTTTTTGAGGGACGTCCTGTTCTTGGCAATATCACTGTGGTGCACCGTTTTCTTCACTTGATGATGATGATGATGATGGACTTCACGTTGTTTCATGGTCCATCCATCCAGTATTTTGTAAATCCTTTTGTCCCCCTCTCCTGATTGATCCTGTACACGGTTTGTAAACTCTTCAGCTTCACCATTCTAATTAAACCCAGATGATGTGAAGAAACTCGTCTAGAAAGCAGCTAATGTTTATTATGATGGGTGTCTGATGATAATTACTTTTGGATAGGAGTTTGAATTTGATTGGTTGCTTCTGTGGAGTCACATGACCTGTTATAAAATGGTGCACTCACTTGTTAGTGTGCTTGCTCAGGCACACAGCAGCCGAAGGCAAGCACACTATTGTTCTTCTTAAGTTTACTTATTCTGCCTTATTCCGACACGTTTTTTGGATCCACTCCTCCTCCTAGGGCGTTCGAGATAGAGACCCCGTTCCAACTCTGAGACGTCTGGCCCGAAGTGGTGTAGTGTGCTTGTATACAGCTTTTGGATCAACGCGCCCGTCCTCTTGTTCTTGTCGTTTTTCTTTTGTTTTTTTCCCATAGAGAATGAATAGGGCTCATGAATTGAATCGTCCTACTCAGACACGCTCCATCGCAGATGCACCAAACCTCATGTGATTCTTCAGGCCAACTCCCCCGACACATACATGCAATCGGTTCTGACCCGCACTCATATTTTTCCTTTCTTTTTGCTCATCCCTTTTTCCTCCATAGGCTTGCATTGATTTCTGGCCCCATTGAAAATGAATGGAGTTTCAGGAGAAAAACTTTCACTCGCCATCAATTTTTTTTAACCAAGTGACCAAACTTCAAGAAACTTCACTTGATGCCTCAGGCCAAGTCCCCGCACAGATCCATCCCCTCATCTGAGACCTGCACTCGTCTTTTCCTTGGTTTTCACGCGTCTCTTTTTTCCTCCATAGGCTTCCATTGATTTTTGGCCCCATTCAAATGAATGGAGTTCTGACCCGCACTCGCCTTTCTCTCGCCTTTCATCCATCCAGTTTTTCTCCGTTTTGCCGCTAATCAATGGAAGCTCGACTGAGTTATTCCTCCCTTCCCCCAGAGGTGATGATGCATTTGGCAAGGATCTGCTCATCTGAGACTTTGACAGCAAATCAACTTCAACTCAATGGCCACTTTATTAGGAATAATTACACGCACACACGATAGCAATTAGCATATAAGCATTCACGTGTTACCATGCTAGCTGTTAGCATGTTACCCATTACAATATCATGCCTGCTGTTAGCTCGCGAGTTGTTAGCATGTTCACCATTAGCATGTTATCATGAGAGCTGTTAATATGTTAGGATTAGCATGGTAGCGTACAGAGTTTGCATGTTTGCTGTTAGAGAGTTCGCCTGAGCATGTTAGCATGCTAGCTGTTAGCATGTCACCCTCAGCGTGTTAGCATGCTGAAAGTTAACATACTAGCCATTAGCCTGTTAGCATGATAGCTGTCAGCACATTAGCCTTAAAGTGTTAGAATTTTAACAAATAGAATGTTAATCATTAGCATGTTAGAATGCTATCTGTTAGCATGTTATTAGCATGTTAGCATTAACATGCTAGCTTTTAGCATGTTAGTATGCTAACTGTTAGCATGCTAGTTGTTAGCATGTTGGCATGTTAGCTTTTAGCATGCTAGCATGATAGCTGTTCTGCTACAGCTCAGCAAGCATACTTTGCATTTTCTCTGCGGAATTGCAGTCTAGTTTATGAATGTTTTTGTTTGGTGTGTCATAATAAAGGTGGAGAAAGATCTAATATGATTCTTAGGTTTTGTTTTGTTTTTTTGCTTTTACTTCACAAATATCTGTTTTATCAGGGGTGTGTAAACTTTTTTTATATCCAGTATGCAGTGAAAAGGGGGTGTGGTTTGGGACACGCCCACAGTGTAGATTATTATATGATGTGATGTTAATGTAATGTTTGTTTCTTGCAGAATATTTTCCACAGTGGCAGCGAGGAGTTTGAGGTTCGTCATGATCTGCTGGACTGTCACATCAGTATCTGTTCCCCACAGGTGTGTGTTTACTTCCTGTACAGCTGCACTCGGTGTAATGACAGCCTTACAGAGCTCTATCGAGTACTCTCACTGATTGTTATTGTTATAGTTGTGTATTACAGTGTGGTTTTTTTTATTTTATTTTAGAATGTATATTGTTGTTTTGTATATTTGTATTTTTTAAATAACGTCTATGAAGCTGACTCGTGGAAAATGCTAGAGAATTCCAGTGTACCTGTACTGCAGTGTATTTCTGCAAATGGCAATAAACTCTATTCTACTTTGCAGCGCGCACACACACACACACACACACACACACTCCTCCATATTGACTTTATTACGGCTGTATCTGTGCGAGTGAAATATTTCTGGCTGTTTCTCAGGTAGCTGAACTCTTCACTGATAACTTCGACTATCAGACCAGGAACGACTTCGTACGTGGGATTCTTGTCAACGAGGAGGTCAGCTCTTTCTCTCTCTCTCTCTCTCTCACACACACACACACACACACTATTTAACACAGAATAGTAGCGACTGCATGAGTAAATATCTGATTATACTGATATGAACCGTCGTATTGTTCACGTTGAAAAGTTTCGTCGATGAAAAAAAATCACTTGTGATCATATTGTTGTTTTCACTGTTTATAAACAGCTTCATGTAATTCATGGTAAACTGTGCTGAAAGCAATTTCCTGTTTCCTGTCAGATTTTGGGGAATCAGATCCACATGTTTGTGAGTAAAGACGGCTACGGCGCACGAGTCTCCAACCTGCACATGTATGACTCCGTGTCCTGCGATCTGATTGGCCGCTGGGCGTATCCCATCACACCGGAGGCTAACTTCTCGGATGAGGAGGGGCGGAGCTGCACACACTCACGCCACAACGTTTACCGTGAAGTGGGCGTCGGCCTGGGACATGGCAGCCTGATGGAGGAAAATGTTCTGATTGGACGAAACACGGTGATCGGCGCCAACTGCAGCCTATCGAACACCGTGATCGGGGCAAACTGTCTCATCGGTAACACTTCCCATTTCACCCTCACTTCCTGTTTCCTGCAGGGAGACATGCCCACTGCCCAGTTTCGCACTCTGATTGGCCGGTGTATGTGTGTGTCTCCTAGGCGATGGTGTGGTGTTGGACCGAGCGTATATCTGGAACAATGTTCGTATCGGTGACGGTGTGACGGTTCGTCAGTCTGTGATCTGTGATGGAGTGGAGGTGAAACACGGAGTCACACTCAAATCACAGTGTGTGCTCGCCTACAGTGTAAGAACACACACACACAGCGCTGTCCATCCCTCACCTGTACCACACACACTGTATAACCCTTATACTTTGTCTCCTGACCTTTGACCTTTACCCCTTGCGTGTAGGTGGTGGTGGGGCCGGCCATGTCTCTCCCTGAGGGGACGGTCGTATCTCTGCATCACCCAGATGAGGAGGAGGAGGACGAGGAAGACGAGTTCCTGAGTGACAGTAATGATGTCAGTGTCCATAAAGACAAGACCAGACACAAGGGTATACACACACACACACACACACACACACACACACACACACGCATGCCTTGGTATCTGTCTCCGTGTATGTGCATGCGATCTGGGAGCAAACAGACACGGTCGCTCAGAGATGTTTCTCAGTTTATTGTGGAACAAATATGAGTCTCTATTCACTTTCGAGAGTGTGTTGTTGCTATGTGATTGGATGATGATGAAGCAAAGTTTTCTATGTATAATGTAAATGGGTGATGAAGCATTACGTCACTGGTTTGGACTACACTACTCTATGAAAGAAGAGAGACTTTATGTACCATTACATCACCTGTCAGGATCATATTCTTATGAAAAGAAGTAAGATATTTCTGGTCAAAGTAACCTTCATGAAGCAGAGAGCAGAATGTGTGAGTGAAGATAAATTTCAAGGATTTAACTAACCAAAGCTAGGACCAATCAGAACAGCGTGTTCCAGTTTCAAGCATGCCAGACATATATTCCTATCAGTACCCTATAATTGGGATCTCTGATTGGTCAAACAGTCATGTTTGTTTGTGTTGTTTAGCGTATAACCCGGCTGAGGTGGGCTCTGAAGGACGGGGCTACCTGTGGAAGAACAGCAGCATTGATGATGCGGAAGAGGAGGAGCTAACACAGTGCATCTGGGGTAACATGCGTGCACACTCTCTCACTCACCCTGTGTCAGAGCTCTGCGTTTGCATTGTAATCAGTGTGTGTGTGTGTGTGTGTGTGTGTGTGTGCATGCAGGTCTCGTTCTGAAGTCCGATCCTGACAGTGAGACAGAGAGCGAGGCCAGTGAAGGGTCCCACGATCCTGGGAGCCGCTCTGAGTCACCTGAACTCGACGATGTTAAATGTACTGAAACGCTATCTTTGTCTCAAATCGCAAAACGGTGTGCCACGGTTACCATGACAACAGTCTGTTGCCTGAAGTCAACTGTTTTTAAATTAACACTGCTAGCTTAAATCTTAGCATCAGCACATAGTGCACTATTTAGACATATGGTGAAGGAGACCTGCTCTTTGGGACATGGCCAATGGGAACAGATAGTTGTCATGGTAACCAGTAGCCCTCTGGTAGGCAGCACTGGTAGTTAATAGCAATGTGTAACGTATTATTAGTTTCAAACCATGTTCCCATGGTAATCCTGATTGGCTGATGCTAAACACTCAGCATGTTAAACGCTATACGCTGTAGGAGGTGTACTATTTACACACAGTAGTTTTAGTACACTAAAGTAGGTTGTCATGGTAACCAAGAATGATATTGTTGTGGCAGTGAAACATGTAGCTAGAAAGTTGGCTAAAATGTGCTACTTAAAGCATGTATTGTAGACAGTTTAGGATGATCAGTGTTGGTATTGTGTTGTCATGGTAACTGTTGGCTCTGTTGCTAAAACTTTATCGAGCTAATGTACAATATACATACTCGACTCACTGTACTCATAAGTACATTATTTTATAATATAAATGCATACTGTTTACCATGGTAGTGTAAATGTGCTTTGGGATGTAACCACTGTTGTCATGGTGGCTAATACTAAATGCATAGCGAGGTATCTGACACAGCTTGCTTATGGATAGTGTAGTATTTATACGTACTGTTTAGTTTCCAATAAGAGTTTGTGTGTGTCTCAGTGTTTCAGAACGAGGTTCTCGGCACTCTGCAGCGAGGTCTGGAGGAGAACATCAGCTATGACAATCTGGTTCTGGAGATAAACTCACTCAAGTGAGTCAGATTTACATTCCGATGTCAGTTTTCTCTCACAGCAGCTCTGACAGTAGTGCAGGTTTATATTCGTGCACTTGATCTAATGCATTATCGTTTTTATAGTAACAGCTTGTTCACGGAGTTGTGTAGAGATTAAAAAACCGCTTGTAATTGTTGATCTGTCAGGAGAACTGTGTTTGTGTAATGTTTTTGGAAGGAGTCTCCAGTGTCAGTGCTTTGTATCAGTATGTAACTAAGTTTCTGGACATCTTCAGGATGGAGGAGTTTATGTGCATGAATGTTAGTATGAGCGGGATCACTGTGGTATAAGGGGAGTAAAACACTCGGGGACTTGTTACAGGAAGAGAATCAGTCTCAGAGTGGTAACAGTGTTATTATTTTACAGGTACGCATATAATATCTCTCTGAAGGAGGTGATGCAGATTCTCACTAAAGTGGTTCTCGAGTTTCCTTTTCAACAGCACGGAGCTCGCATCACTGCAGCCCAGTACTCCACTCTACTGCTGCCTGTGAGTCTGTCTGTCTGTCTGTCCATCACTGCAGCCCAGTAATCATCTCTACTGCTGCCTGTGAGTCTGTCTGTACATGACTGCAGCCCAGTACTCCTCTCTACTGCTGCCTGTTTGTCTGTCTGTACATCATTGCAGCCCAGTACTCCTCTCTACTGCTGCCTGTGAGTGTCTGTCTGTCTGTCTGCTTGTACATCACTGCAGCAGTACTCCTCTCTACTGCTGCCTGTCAGTCTGTCTGTACAGCACTACAGCCCAGTGCCGTCCTTGACTGCCATGCAATGGAGTAGTAAGGCATCATCTTCCCTCCATTACCCTGGGGTGGTACCTTGAGGAAACACTAGCAACCTCTCACTCCCCCTGGTCAGGGTTATGACCAAAGACTGGATTCTGCAGACCGCATGGTGGAGCCCACCACCTGGTGGTTCAATGAGCAGGAAGACAGGCCCAGCCAAACGTTTGTGGAGCACGATCAGGGCATAGTACAACACTGTTGGCCATCTGCTGCATCCCGACCTAGCTCTAGCTGTCTTGATTCTGTCTTGCCCCTGGACCCAGTTAGGTCGGGATGAGAGAGTGAGGCTGACATCTGCGCAACTCTCCCTCACTCTAATCCAAGTCACGCGTAAGTCATGACTTCAAGTTCTATGGCGATGGGCAAGTGGTAGAGCAGCAGGTACGGAAACACTTC
Organism: Neoarius graeffei; assembly: GCF_027579695.1. Classification (NCBI taxonomy): domain Eukaryota; kingdom Metazoa; phylum Chordata; class Actinopteri; order Siluriformes; family Ariidae; genus Neoarius; species Neoarius graeffei. The sequence continues at coordinate 129,447,371 of NC_083569.1, forward strand.
ATAAACCTGCATACAGGTGGCCCAGGGCATAGGGTCGCTCTCTGCTGGAATGAAGCAACAGCGGCGTTCGGCAGCCCCCTGGGTGTCTGAGCAGCCCTGTTTAGGATTCGCTCTGCTCGCCTCCATGGAGGAAGGGGCTACAAAAGGTGCCCCAAACATAGCCAGCACACTGTGGCTGGCAGGGATCCCACTCAGCGGTTGAAATACAGCAAATAAGATAGTGAAGGTATTCAACCTTGGAACACAGAACGTACGCATTCTACTGGATAACATCAAAGCAAACAGGCCAGAGAGAAGAACTGCACTAGTCGCCGGGGAACTAGCTCACTACAATTTGGACACAACTGCCCTCAGCAAAACATGTCTAGTGGGCAAGGGTCAGCTCATAGAACATGGTGGTGGTTATACCTTCTTCTGGAGTGGTCATAGCAGCACTGAATGGCGAGAGGCAGGTGTTGGATTTTCTGTAAAGTCCCACCTTGCCCAGAAACTTAGCAAACTCCTGGAGGGCATCAATGATTGCCTGATGACACTTCAGCTCCCACTTGGAAGCAAGAAGAACACAATGTTGATTATTGCTTATGCTCTGACAATGACTAACTCAGAGAACATCAAGGATAAATTCTATGAAGAACTTGGCGGCATCATTGCAGTTTTCCCCCAGTCAGAGAAGCTCTTTGTTCTCGGAGATTTCAATGTCAGAGTGGGATCCGATCACCAGATCTGGGAAGGGATCATGGGAAGACATGGCATTGGCAAGTGTAACAGCAATGGTTTACTGCTCCTCAGAACGTGTGCTGCTCATGCTCTTATCATTACCAACACTCTTTTGACTCCCTACCTGTAACAAGACATCTTGGATGCACCCTTGTTCCAGACATTGGCATCTGATTGATTATATTATCACTAGGAAGAGGGACAGGCAGGATGTGAGAGTGACAAAATCCATGTGTGGAGCAGACTGCTGGACTGATCATCTTATTGTATCCACTTGCAAACTTTGCATTCTGCCCGCTCGAAGACCCCAAGGCCAGAAGACTGCAAAGCGAATCAATGTCTCCAGGCTGAAGAACAGCAAAATTGCAGAGGAATTCCCCACTGACCTGAATAGCAGGTTGCCTGATGTATCTTTAGATCAGGACAACATTGAAGAGCAGTAGGCAGCCTTTAGAGATGCAGTCTACTCTTCCACCCTTGAACACCTCGGACCAGCTACCCGCAAAATCCAAGATTGGTGGGGGCGTCGTGGCTCGGGTGGATGGGGCGCCGTGCCGTGGGTCCGGGGACCTGGGTTTGATTCCGGCCCGGGGTCGTTTCCCAATCCCTCCCCGTCTCTCTCTCTCTCACTCATTTCCTGTCTCTCCACTGTCCTGTCCAATAAAGGTGCAAAAAGCCCCCCAAAAAAAATCTTAAAAAAAAAAAAATCCAAGATTGGTTCGATGAGCACGACGACGAAATACAAGACATTACTATCAGAAAAATGTCAGCTGTTCAGAGCTCACCAGAATGATCCCTCTTCACAAGCAAAGAAAGACACCTTTGCCAGCGTAAGGCGGAAAGTGCAGAAGAAGCTCTGTGAGATGCAGGATGCTTGGATCAGCATGAGGGCCGACTAAATCCAGGGCTATGCAGATAGCCATGACACCAAGTGATTCTATGATGCCCTGAAGGCTATCTATGGCCCCCAGCCATCTGGATCATCTCCCCTCCTCAGTGCAGATGGGACCCAGCTACTGACAGAGAATAAGCAGATCTTGGAGCAGTGGGCTGAACATTTCAACCACGTCCTCAACCATCCTGCTGATGTCAACAACGAGGCCATTGCATGCCTACAACAGGTGGAAATCAGCACGGACCTCAACAACCTCCCCACAGAAGATGAAGTCAGAAAGGCCAAAGGCCATCAAGTAGTTCTCCTGTGGCAAAGCGCCAGGATCAGATGCTATCCCTGCTGAAGTTGAGAAAACAGGAGGCCCTGCTATGATGTGGAAACTGACTAGCTCCTGCAGTCCATGTGGAATTCAGGACAGGTCCCACAACAGCTTAAGGACGCTAATATAGTCCACATCTACAAGAGGAAAGGAGACCACCAGTTATGAGATAACCACCATGGCATCTCCCTTCTTTCTATAGTGGGAAAGATCCTAGTTCGTGTCATGCTCAATCACCTTCTCCAGTACCTCAAGCAGGGCCTCCTCCCTGAAAGCCAGTGCAATTTCTGTGCTGAACAAGGAAAAGTGGACATGATATTCACTGCCCGTCAGCTCCAGGAAAAGTGCCAAGAGCAACACAGTGACCTATTCATGATCTTTGTTGACCTGACAAAGGTCTTCGATATGGTCAGTAGAGAAGGCCTATGGAAGATAATGAAGTTTGGCTGTCCCAGCAAGTTGATCACGATAGTGCAGCAGTTCCATAATGGTTAACGTACTGGATGCTGGAGATGAGTTGGAGGCAATCCCAGTAATAAACGGCATGAAGCAGGGCTGTGTCCTTGCCCCTACACTCTTTAGTATGGTCTTCTCAGTTATGCTGACAGATGCATTTCAAGATTGTCAGGATGGGATACACCTCAGATACAGGACTGACGACGGTCTGTTCAACCTCGGGTGCCTGCAGGCTGTCACCAAGGTGAAGAAGACTGTCATCCGAGACTTTCTGTTCACTGATGGCGGTGCCCTCAATGCCTGTACAGAGCAGAAGATACAGCAAAAAATGGACAGTTTTTCACAACCCTGCAACAACTTCAGTCTCACCATCAGCACCCAAAAGACTGAGGTAATGTACCAGCCTGCACCTGGAAGGCCCTACCAGGAACCATATATATTACTGTGAATGGGCAGAACATTAAGGCAGTCCACAAATTCGTTTCCCTGAGCAACACCCTTTCCTGAGCAGTGAATATAGATGTTGAGGTGAACAACAAGATTGCAAACAGAAGAAACCTTTATTTGTCACATGTACACTCAACCACAAAGTGAAATTCCTCCTCTGCATTTAACCCATCTGAAGCAGTGAACACACATATACAGTGGTGCTTGAAAGTTTGTGAACCCTTGAATTTTCTATATTTCTGCATAAATATGACCTAAAACAACATCAGATTTTCACACAAGTCCTAAAAGTAGATAAAGAGAACCCAGTTAAACAAATGAGACAAAAATATTATACTTGGTCATTTATTTATTGAGGAAAATGATCCAATATTACATATCTGTGAATGGCAAAAGTATGTGAACCTCTAGGATTAGCGGTTAATTTGAAGGTGAAAGTAGAGTCAGGTGTTTTCAATCAATGGGATGACAATCAGGTGTGAGTGGGCACCCTGTTTTATTTAAAGAACAGGGATCTATCAAAGTCTGATCTTCACAACACATGTTTGTGGAAGTGTATCATGGCACGAACAAAGGAGGTTTCTGAGGACCTCAGAAAAAGCATTGTTGATGCTCATCAGGCTGGAAAAGGTTACAAAACCATCTCTAAAGAGTCTGGATGCCACCAATCCACAGTCAGATTGTGTACAAATGGAGGAAATTCAAGACCATTGTTACCCTCCCCAGGAGTGGTGGACCAGCAAAGATCACTCCAAGAGCAAGGTGTGTAATAGTCGACGAGGTCACAAAGGACCCCAGGGTAACTTCTAAGCAACTGAAGGCGCCTCTCACATTGGCTAATGTTAATGTTCATGAGTCCACCATCAGGAGAAAACTGAACAACAATGGTGTGCATGGCAGGGTTGCAAGGAGAAAGCCACTGCTCTCCAAAAGAACATTGCTGCTCATCTGCAGTTTGCTAAAGATCATGTGAACAAGCCAGAAGGCTATTGGAAAAATCTTTGTGGACGGATGAGACCAAAGTAGAACTTTTTTGGTTTAAATGAGAAGCGTTATGTTTGGAGAAAGGAAAACACTGCATTCCAGCATAAGAACCTTATCCCATCTGTGAAACATGGTGGTGGTAGTCTCATGGTTTGGGCCTGTTTTGCTGCATCTGGGCCAGGATGGCTTGCCATCATTGATGGAACAATGAATTCTGAATTATACCAGCGAATTCTAAAGGAAAATGTCAAGACATCTGTCCATGAACTGAATCTCAAGAGAAGGTGGGTCATGCAGCAAGGCAACGACCCTAAGCACACAAGTCGTTCTACCAAAGAATGGTTAAAGAAGAATAAAGTGAATGTTTTGGAATGGCCAAGTCAAAGTCCTGACCTTAATCCAATGGAAATGTTGTGGAAGGACCTGAAGCGAGCAGTTCATGTCAGGAAACCCACCAACATCCCAGAGTTGAAGCTGTTCTGTATGGAGGAACGGGCTAAAATTCCTCCAAGCCGGTGTGCAGGACTGATCAACAGTTACCGCAAACGTTTAGTTGCAGTTATTGCTGCACAAGGGGGTCACACCAGATACTGAAAGCAAAGGTTCACATACTTTTGCCACTCACAGATATGTAATATTGGATCATTTTCCTCAATAAATAAATGACCAAGTATAATATTTTTGTCTCATTTGTTTAACTGGGTTCTCTTTATCTACTTTTAGGACTTGTATGAAAATCTGATGTTTTAGGTCATATTTATGCAGAAATATAGAAAATTCTAAAGGGTTCACAAACTTTCAAGCACCACTGTGTATGTTATAGTGGGCACCTATGCTACAGCGCCTGGGGAGCAGTTGGGGGTTAGGTGCTTTTGCTCAAGGGCATTTCAGCCCAACCTCAGGCCATGGCTGCCTCATGTTAACCTAACTGTATGTCTTTGAACTGTGGGGGAAGCTGGAACATCCGGAAGATGTTCCAGAGACACTGAGAGAACATTCAAACTCCCCACAGAAAGGTCCTTGTCGCCAACAAGGGCTCGAAACCGGAACCTTCTTGCTGTGAGGTGACAGTACAAACCACTACACCACCATGTCACCGGGAGAGGACTCAGCCTTACCACTAACCTGAAGGTCTACCATGCTGTGATACTTCCCATCCTACTTTAGGTCTTGAGATCTGGACTATCTATAACAGACATGTGAAGCAGCTCAATCACTTCCACTTGACCTGCCTCTGCAAACTCTTTCGTATCATGTGGCAGGACAAATTCCTGGACATGGAGGTCCTAAAATGGACTGGACTTCTCAGCGTCAACACTCTTCTGCAGAAAGCCCAAGCCAGATGGACCGGCAATGTTGTCAGGATGCCAGATGGTTGACTACCCAAACAGTTGTTGTATAGATAGCTGTGCCAAGGCCAGCGCTCATCTGGGGGGCAGAAGAAACACGTCAAGGACAATCTCCGTGTCCCTCAAAACCCTAGAAATCAATCTCAACTCCTGGGGGTTGCTTGCTCAGGATCGTCCAGCATGGCGAGCAAAGTTACCAGTGGCACATCTGCAGCAGAGATGAAATGCATCGCCAAGGCCCAGAAGAAACGAGCTGTACAGAAGACTTGAAGTATCACCACCTCCACTACAGCACCTAACCATGTGTCCTTGACATGTGTGCATACCTTCAAAGCCCGGATTGGCCTCATCAGTCACTTCCGGACCCCCAACCACCACCCACCAATTTGAAGGCTTGGTCATCTTCGATTCTGAAGGACGAGCATCAGGCAGCCCAGTACTCCTCTCTACTGCTGCCTGTGAGTCTATCTGTCTTTCTGTCTGTACGTCACTACTGCCTGTGAGTCTGTCTGTGTCTGTACATCACTGCAGCCCAGTACTCCTCTCTACTGTTGTCTGTCTGTCTCTGTACATTAATATATATGATTTCATTAGATATCTGATAAGTGCTCAGTGTCTGTCATGGCTTCATGCTGTGGAAGGGAGATGGATAACAGGTGTGTGTGTGTAGTTGTTGAAGAAGTGGGCTCCGGTGTTTAAGAACTACGTGAAGCGAGCTCAGGATCAAGCACACTGTCTCGCCACTCTGGAGGAGGTACTCATGGAGCACGAAACACACTGGCCCGCCCTGGCCAAGGTAGAGCCACACCTACCATACTCAACCACACCCACAAGTCACACCAGCACAGAACTCCACCTACCACATTAAACCATGCCCATACCACAGAGCCACGTCCACAACACAGCCACACCCATCACACAGAGCCACACCCAGCATACTTGACCAAACCCACAACAGTCAAACCAATGCAATGTTACACCCTGAAAACACCTCCAATACAGAACCACACCCACAAAACGCCCCAATACAAAAAAAAACACTCGTAAAGCACCTAATGGAGAATGCCACACCCACCCTCCCTGTGTTGTGTATATAAGCTCTGTTGGTACACTGTGTAGTACAGTTGTGTGCTGCAGTTTAAGCCTGTGTGTGTGTGTGCGTGCGCGTGCGTGCTTGCTTGCTTGCTTACTGTAGGTGTTGATGAGTTTGTACCAATTGGAGATTCTGGATGAAGACTCCATTATGCGGTGGTTCTCTCAGGGAACACAGACTGAGCCGAGCAGAACCCTGCGCAAGAACCCTGGGGTGAGACATTGGGAATTGTAGTCTGTTTTACACTGTAGTCTGTTGTCCTTTACGCTACTGAATAAGAATAGTATGTTATGAATTTGAGAGTTTAAAATTATAGGTTTATATCATGATCAGTTGAATTGAGGAAACAGGTTTGTGTTCGAACGTTTTTTTTTTTTAAATAATTAACGGAATAAAAATATATTAAATATAAAAATAATATGGTGTGTGTTGAATCTGTGCAGCTGCTGAAGTTTATCCAGTGGTTGGAAGAGGCTGAGGAGTCTTCAGAGGGAGATGACTGAGCACCACATCACGCACTGTGTGTGTGTGAGAGAAGCAGAACTGACTATCAATAATTATTCATGCTAATGAGGGAAACATGACATTAACATGTACAATGTCTTTATTAGCACTTAATCCTGCTTTATGATGCTTTTGTAAAGTTGCTTTAGCTGTGTGAGTTTTTGTTACCTTTTTTGTGACCTTGGTGTTAATCCTGATTCAGTGAATGGACCTGGGGTGAAATATGATGTGTAGTATTCCTACATTTTGATTGGTAGCTGTGAGACTTGTTTAAAGGCTGAAATGAAAGTGTTTGTGTGTATTTTTATTTATTTATCCAGCGTGAGTGAGTTTGTACAGATCCTGGAAAACCGGGAAATGTCGTGTGGAACGTCAGAGGAGACAAAGATGCATTCAGAGAAGGAATTCTGAGAACGCGACAAAACTATTAGGAATATTAACGTCTGCAAAAGTCAATTCCAATAGGATTTATTTCAGCTGAAGTTATTATACTGATTATTTTATGTTCCCTATTCAGACAGGAAGCTTATTTAGTTTGTTCATTCCAGTGGCTGGAATACACTACAGACATGCCAACCATTACGGTTTGCCCGTAATCATTACGGTTTTGGTGATCCAATTACGCTATTACGACTTTGAAGTTGATTATTACGGTTTTTGCTCATAATTGACATTTTCAAATTTGCCGCCAGAATTCCCACACTTGCGATTTCCCAGTCTCCCGGCAGAGGGCGCTATTACTAGAATGTCAGCCAATGCTTTAGAAACACAGTCTCTGATTGGTTAACCTCAGCAATTTTATCAAATTTCGACCAATAAGAGCCCCGCGCACATTTTGTACTTTAGAAGAAGCAAAAAATGGCTGATAGTTCAGCCGATCCATCTGACCCGCCGCCGAAAAAAGCAAGAAAAACGAACGGCAAAACTAAGACCGTGTACCAAAAATTTAAAGAGGAATACAGTACCTTGTATCCAGTTATCACAAAATCTGGAAAATCCACGAGTCATGCGTTGTGCACCGTATGTAATGTCCATTTCTCTGTAGCACATTCCGGTGTTTACGATGTCAGACAACACGTGAGTTCTGTCTCGCATCAAACTTTGGCCAAATCTGGAAGTGCTAACCGGACGATCACCTCGATGTTCGTTGATCGATCCTCGATTGACAGCGTGACAAAAGCTGAAGTTTTATTCACAAATTTTCTCGTGGAACACAATCAGCCAATCGCCGCAGCTGATCACAGTGGGCCTCTCTTTAAAGCCATGTTTCCTGACTCCAAAATCGCTTTGAAGGTAAGTCTGTAGATCTCTAGTCTATTATGTGATCAAGTTATGGAATAGTAAATCAGTTGTTAGCGACTCGTATTTTCGTTGCTTTAGCAAAATTATTAGTATTTGCCTACAACTTACAAGATGTATGAATATTAAAGAAACATTGATAAAATCACGTTTTTAATTTTTTTCCTTTTGTGTAAATCAGGGGTCACCAAACTTTTTGCTCTGGGGGCCACACTGTCGTTCCTGACTGTGATGGGGGCCGGGGTCGGGTCAGCTATATAACATAGAATTGTATGACCCAGACAAATATGACCACCAGCAGGCCTCATTGTGTAGTAGAGATTACTAGCCTGGCACAGCCATCCACACTACTATATCCACACTACTAGATCAACACTTAATTCCTGGCACATATTTGTTTAGTGGTTTGCAAAAGTAGTAATCGAGATCTTCACACTTGGTTTTAATTTGAAATACCACAGATATTCCATTTATTTATTTTCTAATAAAAATAATAATAAAGCTGTCAAGGTAAGAAACATCTGCCTAGTTGAGGTGATTGACACTGGCAAAGGTGAGTGGAAAATTATAAATTGTAGGTAGGCCTGTTGATATTATTAATAATAATAATTGTGTGCAGCACTTAATAAAGGTCAAATAAATAGGCCTATAAAATAAATACATTAAAAAAAACAGTGAAATTATAATAATATGAGCAGTAGATCAATAGATTACAGCAGTTGTGCTGTGTCCTGCACGTCATTGCTCTCATCCATGGCCAAAGCAAAAAACTCGAATTCTGACGCTTTCTCATTCAGCTGGTCATACACGTCGTCCCCCAAATCTTCGGTTCGCCTGGTCATAGTAGGTGCGGAGAGACTCACCGCATTGAGCGCATCCTTCTTGTCGGGACACGCCTCCTCGGCCACAGCAAGCATGCATACTTTAACAGAGTCCCCATCAGTAAACGGCTTTCCATGGGTAGCTAGTAGGTGAGCTACCTTATAGCTAGCTCAGACAGCAGCCTGGTTGATCTGGGTTTGGCGAAGGAATACATTCTGTTGTGCAGCCAGTCCGCATTTCATCCTCCGAATCCTGTCTTCTCTTGTTTTCCCTCGCAAACTAGCATACTCTTTGTGGCGGGTTTCATAGTGACGACGCGGATTATATTCTTTGAAAACCGACACACTTTCTTTACATACAAGATAAACTGCACGGTCCTTACACCGAACGAAAAAATAATCGGTGGTCCACTGTTGTTTAAAAACTCTGCACTCTCTGTCAGCTTTTCGCTGACCGCTAGCCATTTTACTGTCCTGAACACTGACAGTTCTCTGCGCGTGCGCTGCCTGTCACTGCTTGATCGCGAGCATATGACGAAAATTCGGAAAATATGAATAGTTCATTTTATAACTAAATATCAATTTTAATTGATAAAATCAACAAAATACAAGATGCAGACGTTATTATTTGTCAAAAAGCAATTAAAAAAAAAATAGGCCATGACCACTTTTGGGGATTGCCTCATAGGGCTGGTTCAAGTGGTGGGGGGCAGAGGGGCTGGGGGGCCGGTCAAAGGGGGGTGGCGGGCCGGAGTCGGCCCGCGGGCCGTAGTTTGGTGACCCCTGGTGTAAATTGTTGAAAATTAATCAAAACACACACTCTCTCTCTCTCTCTCTCTCTCTCTCTCTCTCTCTCTCTCTCTCCATACACACACACAGATAGATAGATAGATAGATAGATAGATAGATAGATAGATAGATAGATAGATGCGATTACATTTTGATTAATTTTAAACAGTTAACGAAAAGAGAAAAAATGCACTTATAATTATCAAAGCTAAGTAAAATAACATGAATAACACATTAATATAGAATTAGTAAAATTAAAAATACATTACCTACTGAAAGTAATACATGCATACATGCGCGCGCACACAGACTGCGTGCATTATGTCTGCCGTTGGCAGACATGGACAAATATCTCAAAACAACCATTACAGTTTGCTATCATACAGGGTTGGCATGTCTGACACTAACACATTTGTTCATGTTAGAGAGGAACAAAGCGAAGGCTAACCACTCATTTTCTATGAGCGTCCATGATATGAAGCAGCAGTTTTAGCAACATTTGCATTTCTCACTTCTAAGCAAATTAGATATGATGCATCGAAGTAGCGACAAATCCAAGCAATCATATTAAATCATTCCTCAGACAGTTCTACAGGGCGTGTGGTCCAAAGTTTCTTTAGTTCTCCACTCACACCTTTAGTTCCTACCTGCAATTAGTTCAGAATAAAGACTCAACGTGGTTCCATTTTCTCCTGTCGTATACAAACTCTCAGGAACGTACAGAGACGTTAGGAATAAAAATAAAGCTTGGAAGGAAGTAGAAGAGCTCATTGGTGCCTCTTGACTGTACGCAGCTAGTATGGTTAACTCACTTTGCTAATCTAAGCTGAGAACCGATTTTCACACAGATTTCTGATCATTTGTGTTTACAGTAGGTGGTTTTAGAAGTTTAAACAGTATAGAGTTGCTATTGTTTCTTCTCTGAACTTTAAAAAAAAAAAAATCACAGTGGGCCAGCCACACCCTCGAGAGACGAGACAAATTATAAGTCACGCTGAAGATCATGCGCATAATTGGTTTATTAATTTCAGTACAGGAAATCTTACTGTTTATGTAGAGTATAATTATGAAATATAGTTTATGACTAAAGTTACTTCAATCATAGAGTTTGATTACTAAAGCGGAAGCAGTTTATTTTCCCTCATGTACCAGGACACCGTGATTAGTGCAGTCTAACCCAGCTGCTAAAGGAAACCTGCACCTGTTACCCCAACACAAATCAGTTCAACACATCAGGTAAAATAAGATTGATTGATTGATTGATTGATTGATTATTTTTCTATAACTGCAGCTCTGACAGTAGTGCAGCTGCCAATCACAGGTTTGTTTATAAGTAATACATTACTGCTTCTATACAACTCATTCCATGGGTCATGTACAGCGGTCATTCCACTGATGATAAACAGATTACACCCATTTTTAATCACTGATCTGGAAGGAGAAACGTTTCTGGAAGGAGTCTCCAGTGTCCGCACTGTGTATCAGTCAGAGGTGAAGCTGGAACTTTAAATTTTCCAATATCTTCAGGACACAGGAGTTTACACTTCTTTACAGTTTTTCAGAAAGATGACAAGCTATGGTTTTTGAGAGAGAAAATGGAGTCTGGCGAGGGAGCGACAGTTTATAGCTGCTATAATGCAGAGAGAACAGGAACTAACTACGATAAACACCTTAAGGACGTGCTGTTATGAAAATGGTCAAGTTCAGGGAGGGAACAGTAACTCCACTTCGTCACACCATCCCATTGTTGATTATTTTCCAATAAAACACACCGACCACTTTAACAGGAATGTGTTCTTAATTCTAAGATCCCTGTTCTTGGCTGCAGGAGTGGAACCCAATGTGTTCTTCTGCTGTTTCATGCTGAGATGCTTTTCTGCTCACCACGGTTGTAAAGAGTGATTATATGAGTTGCTATATCCTTCCTGGCAAAAAAAAAGCTCGAACCAATCTGTCCGTTTCCCTCTGACCCTCTCTTATCAACAAGGCGTTAGTTTCCACCCACAGAACTGTCGCTCACTCACTCAGTGTTTTTTGTTTTCTGCACCATTCTGTGTAAACTCTAGAGACTGTTGTGTGTGAAAACCCCAGGAGATCAGCAGCTTCTGAAATACTCAAACCAGTCCATCTGGATCAAACCAACACCCAGACCACAGTGAGAGAAAGCCACACTTCACTGTGAGATCACAGTGTTTCCCGTTCTGATGTTTGAACATTGTGAACATTAACTGAAGCTCTTGATTTGTATCTGTGGGATTTGATGCATCGCGCTGCTGCCGAGGGATCGGCTGATTACAGAACTGCAGAAAAACAGCAGGTGGGATGTATGGGTGTTCCTAATAAAGTGGCCTGTGTGTGTATACACTACCTGTTATGATCAAAAAGCTCATATAGCAGGTAACAGTGAATTTTAGCCTTCAGTTTATTATAAGAATGTGAAATCTAATGTCTGATAAATGACTGAGCTTAGCGTTAAACAATCATAAGGTGATTATTACAAAATGTTAACAGGTCTAGCAGAGATTGTTCTGTTATGAATGACATATTTATTATAAATGATTGAAGTTGTCAATATTTCTTACCTTCCACTTTACAATCTTTTACTGGCAAACTCTTGGACTCTCTTCTACAGGGCATGATTTGGGGGGAAAAGAATATCACCATTAAATTATTATTAAATATTATGTGTCTACTGTGTGTCCAGAATTCACAGAGCTGGTGAATTCTGGATCCTGACTGGTCAGTAGTTGTTGATTTATTTTCTGTTAATGCAGCTTACACACAGTCTTTTATTGCTTATACACAAGATACAGGTAGTCGTTGACTTACGACCTATGCGACTTGCGACTGATCGACTTTACGACCGTCTGGTTATGACTGGCAAGTGTTTCCCAGCTGAGCTAGCTGAGTGTACAACAGTTTCTGCCCCAGCTCCCGGCAGCGCCTCTCGCCGCGTACAACAGTTTCCTTCCCAGCTCCCAGCACATGCGCAGTCTCTCTCGCGCACTCCGTCATACAGTTTCCGCCCCAGCTTCTGGTTTATAAAACGAGCAAATCCTCTCGCCAGCCCGAGCGCTGCAATAGCTGATGATGACGTAGACGACCCACAGCGAAGCACCAGTGATGCCAGCGGTCACTAAGTTTTGTATTTTGCTATGTTTTACATTTGTATTTTGGTATGTTTCAAACTAAAATTTTTCTATTTTTCACACCTGTATTTCATATTTTTTGTTTTGCACATATTAAACGAATTGTACTGTACGCAGTGTAGTATGCGGTGTTTGACTTAAACCAAATAATGAGCCAAGGTAATGAAATAAAATGTTGATAAAATAAGACTTTAAGATGATTACAATATCATTACACATCACAATATACTTGTGTTCATTTAACATAGGCCGACTTACGACCAGATCGGTTTACGACCGGTCAGTCATAACCAAACGCAGTCGTAAGTCGACGACTACCTGTATACCTCAATCTTCTTCAACTTTTCCTATGAATGTTTATCATCACTGATGACCGAGAGGGTAAAGCTGAGTCTTGGGAACTGATCAGATTTTGGAATTAATCCCAACAGGGCCAAGGTCACAGCAAGGTCAGATGTCTGAAATAGTTTGTCATAGCTTCCTTTCTGTTGAGTATATTTAAGGGTAAGAATGACCGGACATGGAGGCATGCCCAAGTTCTACTTTTTGTTTTGAAAATTTTGTAAAGAAAATTAAACTCAGTAAAGATGTCTTCTGTGTGTTTTTTTTAACCTTAAGCCAACTATGTTGGAGGAGATTGTTTTCGCCTCTGTTTGTTTGTTGTTCCCAACGTAACTCAAAAACTAGTGAATGAATTTTGATGAAATTTTGAGGAAAGGTGGTCCAAGGGACAAGTGATTAGATTTTTGTGCAAATCCAGATATGTATGTGGATCTAGGGTGGGTGTTTTTTGGTCTGTTCCCAATGGTAACTCTCAGATTAGTGAATGGGTTTACAACCCCGATTCCAAAAAAGTTGGGACAAAGTACAAATTGTAAATAAAAACGGAATGCAATGATGTGGAAGTTTCAAAATTCCATATTTTATTCAGAATAGAACATAGATGACATATCAAATATTTAAACTGAGAAAATGTATCATTTAAAGAGAAAAATTAGGTGATTTTAAATTTCATGACAACAACACATCTCAAAAAAGTTGGGACAAGGCCATGTTTCCCACTGTGAGACATCCCCTTTTCTCTTTACAACAGTCTGTAAACGTCTGGGGACTGAGGAGACAAGTTGCTCAAGTTTAGGGATAGGAATGTTAACCCATTCTTGTCTAATGTAGGATTCTAGTTGCTCAACTGTCTTAGGTCTTTTTTGTCGTATCTTCCGTTTTATGATGCGCCAAATGTTTTCTATGGGTGAAAGATCTGGACTGCAGGCTGGCCAGTTCAGTACCCGGACCCTTCTTCTACGCAGCCATGATGCTGTAATTGATGCAGTATGTGGTTTGGCATTGTCATGTTGGAAAATGCAAGGTCTTCCCTGAAAGAGACGTCGTCTGGACGGGAGCATATGTTGCTCTAGAACCTGGATATACCTTTCAGCATTGATGGTGTCTTTCCAGATGTGTAAGCTGCCCATGCCACACGCACTAATGCAACCCCATACCATCAGAGATGCAGGCTTCTGAACTGAGCGCTGATAACAACTCGGGTCGTCCTTCTCCTCTTTAGTCCGAATGACACGGCGTCCCTGATTTCCATAAAGAACTTCAAATTTTGATTCATCTGACCACAGAACAGTTTTCCACTTTGCCACAGTCCATTTTAAATGAGCCTTGGCCCAGAGAAGACGTCTGCACTTCTGGATCATGTTTAGATACGGCTTCTTCTTTGAACTATAGAGTTTTAGCTGGCAACGGCGGATGGCACGGTGAATTGTGTTCACAGATAATGTTCTCTGGAAATATTCCTGAGCCCATTTTGTGATTTCCAATACAGAAGCATGCCTGTATGTGATGCAGTGCCGTCTAAGGGCCCGAAGATCACGGGCACCCAGTATGGTTTTCCGGCCTTGACCCTTACGCACAGAGATTCTTCCAGATTCTCTGAATCTTTTGATGATATTATGCACTGTAGATGATATGTTCAAACTCTTTGCAATTTTACACTGTCGAACTCCTTTCTGATATTGCTCCACTATTTGTCGGCGCAGAATTAGGGGGATTGGTGATCCTCTTCCCATCTTTACTTCTGAGAGCCGCTGCCACTCCAAGATGCTCTTTTTATACCCAGTCATGTTAATGACCTATTGCCAATTGACCTAATGAGTTGCAATTTGGTCCTCCAGCTGTTCCTTTTTTGTACCTTTAACTTTTCCAGCCTCTTATTGCCCCTGTCCCAACTTTTTTGAGATGTGTTGCTATCATGAAATTTCAATTGAGCCAATATTTGGCATGAAATTTCAAAATGTCTCATTTTCGACATTTGATATGTTGTCTATGTTCTATTGTGAATACAATGTCAGTTTTTGAGATTTGTAAATTATTGCATTCCGTTTTTATTTACAATTTGTACTTTGTCCCAACTTTTTTGGAATCGGTGTTGTAGATGAATTTTGGTGTACAGCTTTAGTATTATCCTTGGTTCAAGTGCTTTGGTTTTGATGTTAATAATATGTGGCTTGACAGCAGTATGGACTCTACAATGTACCCTTCTAGGTTTTTGTTTGTTTGTTGCTTTTTGAGACTGATTTTAAAAAAAAAATTGTGAGAATTAATAATACACAATATAATAATACACACTGCAGATTCATACAGCAGCCAGGTAGGTGGCAGTGATGCACCATAACATCAGACATCATCATGTGAAAGAAGAAGACAACGAACTGTATTGTTTTTGCAGCAAATCCCTCTTAACAGAGACATGGTGAGTTAAATTTATCTCATCAAAAGGTAGTGCATGATGATTTATTAATAATAATAATCTCCACCCTATGTAGTGCACTACATGTAGACTACACGAAGAAGCCATTTGGGACTCAGCCTTGTCCAGACTGTGTGGTATTTATCATTAATGTGTGTTGCATTGTTTCAGATTATTCTTCACTGGTCCTGCAGATTCAGTATCTGAGTTTATCTACGTGACATCATGTCCTCATCTGATAAACATTAGGCTGGATATGAGAGAGTGATCACATTTATATAACGATTCTCCAAGGCATTTCAACCATCCGTGATAAATATAGCTTTATTCACAAACTGCCAGAAGTCCAGTAATGTTGCATTACAAAAGGTGTCAATATAACTGTAAATGAATCATTACGTCTGTGGTATTAAAATATGTTGAGCAACAGCGCCATCTCCTGGCCAAATATACACACAGCAGCTCACAGGACATCATTTACCTCTTTTCCACTCACAGGGGACAGGTTCCGTTCAGTGTCGAGTTTCCCAAAAGCATCGCAGCACAAAGATCCTCGTTAAATGGAAGAGCGAGCAGCACAATGAACTCTCTCTTTCCTAGTTGAGACGCTCCAAGCGTTAAGAGGCTTTTGGGAAACCCACCCCTAGTTTGGACACCAGATTCGGACCTGTTCAAAGCATTTCAACTAAAAATAAATTGGCTTGGAACCTGAAAGGTTGGTTCCCAGCTGGAACCAAAACATAGCTGTTTTTTTTTCCCAGAAAGAACCGTGATGTCACCAGTGGGCATGTCGTTAGTTTGGAGAGGAAGTAGAGTGCAGCAATAGAAAAGGAAACCTCTTCAGAAAATATGGACCAAAAACAAATATCTGTAAGAACAGAACAAAGCCTTGCAGGTAATCAATGTGCCCCGCCATCTTGCTATGACTGTTTACTCCTGTTGTCCACTGTGCCACACATCCTTGATTACAATAGTTCCTGGTGAAAATATGGGCTTGTTTGCTAGCTGGCACCAATATTCAAAAAATCCTGAATGAAACCAGTTCCAGAGCCCAATCCTTGTTGGTTGAAAAGGGGTAATTGTGGATGCTGTTGTTCATCAGGTTCCGGTTAAAAATAACACAGTATCAGGTTTAATATGAATATAACTTCTAACTGGCGGCACGGTGGTGTAGTGGTTAGCGCTGTCGCCTCACAGCAAGAAGGTCCGGGTTCGAGCCCCGGGGCCGGCGAGGGCCTTTCTGTGTGGAGTTTGCATGTTCTCCCCGTGTCCGCGTGGGTTTCCTCCAGGTGCTCCGGTTTCCCCCACAGTCCAAAGACATGCAGGTTAGGTTAACTGGTGACTCTAAATTGACTGTAGGTGTGAATGTGAGTGTGAATTGTTGTCTGTGTCTATGTGTCAGCCCTGTGATGACCTGGCGACTTGTCCAGGGTGAACCCCGCCTTTCGTCCGTAGTCAGCTGGGATAGGATCCAGCTTGCCTGCGACCCTGTAGAACAGGATAAAGCGGCTAGAGATAATGAGATAACTTCTAATGAACACCTACACTGATAGTAAAACCATTATCTGGCACAAGCACATAACATATTCATCTCACTACATGCTATTTATTTTAGATACTCACTAACCTATCAACACGTTTCCTTCAGACAAACATATTGACCAGGTCATGATGACTTGTGCTGAACTCATTGACTGCAGGTATCAGAAGGTGTCGGGAGGGTGGAGGGTATTGCACAATACACAATGGAAGTAAACAACCATGGTGATGAGTGGCTTCATTTACATGTTGGGTGAGTTCAAAGCTGTCAACTGAGGCCCTGTCCACACAGCAACGGATTCAGGTGACTCCGATACAATTGCTTATCGTTTAAGCCTGGCGTCCACACAGCACCGGCGTTTTGGGTGCCCAAAACGCAATCTTTTTGAGAACGGGTTCCAGAGTGGAAAGATCTGGCAACGTTGCCGTTGTGAAGTCGTCTGGATGAGTAGAACGGATTTGTTTACGATGACGTCACAACCACATGACTGTCAGTGCTTCATGCCGGGTAGAAGTGTAACGAACTCGATGCGAGTTGTCAACAAATCCTATAACTTGGTTCATGAAACGCGCTTACAAAATATTTTCACTGTGAATATTTATTGTGTAATGATGCAAAGTGAGAGAGAGGGAGAGAATAGCCCTTAGGGCAGAGTCAATCCCGCCAGCAAAAATAGGAAAAAAAAAGGAGCAATCTCACCTCTTCAGATGTTGGTTTAAATCCTACAATACATTCCTCAAAAAGGGCGTAGAAGAGCAAATTAATCCATCAACGTGGAGCATTCAGTTTATTCCGGACCATTAAAGACGCCGCCTTCCGCGTAGAATCATACGTCATCCTCGCCGCCATATTGGATAGGTCAAAGTGGAGAATAAAGATTCATGTGCTGCGTTTAACTGTACCAACAGGTTTACCGTCCAAACGAGATCACATGGGATTACCTTCCACAGGTGAGAAACAACAAGTTAATCCATCAACGTGTAGTATTCAATTTATTCCGGACCATTAAAGACGCCGCCTTCCGCGTAGAATCATACGTCATCCTCGCCGCCATATTGGATAGGTCAAAGCGGAGAATAAAGATTAGCTGCGTTTAACTGTACCAACAGGTTTGCCGTCCAAACGAGATCACATGGGATTACCTTACACAGGTGAGACTGGAAAAATACTTTTCATTGTATTTGGTCATTATAATGTAATTTTACGAACAGATTTTCCTGACTTTGTGGCTAATATGAAGTCTCGCGCATAATAGTTTATGCGCATGCGTCCTTACTTCTTCTATTGTTCTGGTGTCTCCGAAGGGACCGTCTTACAGCGCCCCTAGAGGTGTGGCATGTGTATTGCATCGTTTTCAGCAAGCATTGCGTTGCCATATGGACCTGATATTTTACTGATTGTTGCCCATTTGGACACGATATATTTTTAAATAACATCTCGTTGCCGTTGTCGTGTGGATGTAGCCTAAATGTAGAAGCGCCACAGCTTTGGAGTCATTCTGTTTATTAATATGGATGATCAGGTCTCCATACAGGATTAATCAACTATATCTAATAATATGTGTGAACATTCCTGAAGAAATAGTGATAATGTCTTGGTGGCACAATTCTGATTTGATTCCAAGAGCAAGATATTCAAATGATGTAAATTCATCCAGCTCAATGTCATTACATACAAACTGTGTGGAGAAAATGGCTGCAATCCCTTCCTCTTTCCTGTTTGTCTGACGGATACCAGTACACTGGTTGTGCTGTTTGACCAGGCCTCAACTAAAAAAATTCTTCTTCTCGTATGTCAGCTGCAGTTGACTGTTTACTGCAGATTTGTCAGTTAGTTCAGGAGAGCTACCCGGAGTGAACGTCGAGGACATAGACCATATCCCACTTAACCATTCACACCTATGGGCAATTTAGAATAGCCACTTAACTTACCCGCATGTCTTTGAACTGTGGGAGAAACCGGAGCACCCAGAGGAAACCCAAGCAGACATGGGGAGAACATGCAGACTCTGCACAGAAAGGCCCTCCGTTGGCCACTGGGCTTGAACCCAGCACCTTCTTGCTAACCATGACAGTGCCAGCCCAAAATATGCAATGCTAATTGGAGGGAGATTAAGGCTCTCTGCTTGTATGTGCTGTCGTTTGTGCTTATCTACACATTCTTGTTTGGGTATGGCAAATTATGCAATTTCAGGTTTTGAATGTAATTTTTTTTACTTGTAGTGGATTATTTCATATTATGGTATTAGTACTTTTACTGAAGTAAAGGATCTGAATACTTCTTCCACCACTGACTAAAAAATTCCATTCCTTTCCCCAAAGTTGAAATGGAGCCTGTGATGAAAACATGTGATTGACAGTCACTCAGTTTCTCCAGTAACAAAAAAAGTCTTCTTTCATTATCTCAGTGCCAGTGTTTCTTTGTAGAATGTCCAAAGACCCAGTATAGTTAATAATCCTCATATTACTTGGATGAGTAGAGAGGATAATTGGCAGCTGCTCTGTTCGTTGCCTGACAGATTGTCAGACATAGTTGGATTTTCAGTGTTTGCTTTTCTGACATGCTTGGGTATAGAGTCCCCAATCAGAGTAGTGTCTGGCGTATCAGGTGGAGAGTTGGCAATGTTTCTTCTGACTCTCAGCATAGCAGTGTTTCTGGGACTATTTCTTGGGTTTTGGGTAGCCTTAATACTAGTGGTGTGATTAGCTTCCTTGGGTTCAATGTGCTTAGTATTATCACACATCTCGTTAAGAGTCCGTGGATTGTACCTGTTTTGCAATGAGAGTTCAGGTGGTGGAGTGAGCATTGGTGCTTTCTTATTTGATTTCTTGCTGGATTTGCCTCTGCTGCAGGTTATGTTGGATCAAATCCTGGCTGGAGTTGATGCTTTTGGTCTAGCACTGGTGCTGTGATTGTGTAATGCATCTTTAGGGAAGGCTGGTTTGGGAGCTGTTGCATCTCCCATTAGGACACATCCAAGGGATCGTGTTGACCAGCTCCGTGATGGGATGCTCTACATTTGATGTAATCCCATGTATAAAATTCATGACCTTGTATAGTAGCTTCTACAGAATCAGTGATTTGCTCACTCTCATATATTTGCTGTAGCATTTCAATCTTCTTTTTCAAGTTGTGTTATGGGGAAAGTCATAGTCTAAAGGTTAGAGAAGCAACTTCAGGACCAAAAGGTCACTGTTTTGATGCCCTGGACTTGCAGGAATTGCTGAAGTGCCCTTAAGCAAGGCACCTAACCCTGAACTCCTCAAAGCTCTGGGTATGTGTGCTGGGATCATAATCCCAGATGAATTAAATGCAGAGAAAGAATTTCACTGTGCTCTAATGTACATGTGACTAATAAAGATTTAAAATCCCCCCCTAAATAAATAAATAAATAATCAATCCTCTCAATCAGTTTCTCAAATTCAGTGCAGCTCACCAATTTGCTGGGTTTGGAGACATAGCTTTTACGTTGTCTTTTGCCAGTCCTGGAAGCTTTGTATGCTAGGCTAGGCTAGCAGCTAAGTCTGTGATAGAGCTCTGAAAAGTTTCTGTGTCCCAAAAGTAAACTTTTGTTCTGTACTGCAATTCCACTAGAGATGTTTGTTCTCATTGGAAGAATATTTAGAAAATTACAGTATCAATGAGGGTAACAGGCTTGGAAATTCTTTACCTAGATGATGTGCTTATTCCTGCCTCCACCAGTCAATGACCTGTAGTGAATACTGAATCTCGTTCGCTCAACTTTAATCTGAAGAAGAATCCAAGAACTAACTACAGTGTATTTGAGGAATAAGTGTAGATATAGTACATGTTAATGGAAGCACACAAACCTTCTAGAAAAGCAGGACATTTCAGACAAAAGTGCTTTATCAGCTCTGCAAGCCCTGAGTAAGAAAGAGTTGCTATTGGAAATGGTCTGGTTATTTATCAAGCACAAAGTTCTCTTTTTTCCCCCAACAGTAATAAAAGTAAATAGCTTGTTGCACTTCAAATATTTTCTAATTTTCCCCCCTAATCTTCTGCTCTAGATATGAACAATGCCCTGTTGCAACCTGATGTCTGGAACAAGCTCAAATAGTCAGCAAAAGACTTCTGATACTATCTGCCCAAACACTACCCATGGACAAATGTCTAAAATAATCCACCCTAAAGGAGAGAAGTCGTATCACTGCTCAGAGTGTGGGAAGAGTTTTACTCAACAGAGTACTCTTCAGCGACACCAGCGCATTCATACAGGAGAAAAGACCCACCACTGTTTATTGTGTGGAAAGAGTTTCAATCAGCAGAGTACTTTTCAAAGACACCAACGCATTCACACCGGAGAAAAACCGTATCGCTGCTTGCAGTGTGGGACTAGTTTTACTATCCAGAGTAATCTCAGACGACACCAACGCATTCACACAGGAGAGAAGCCATATCACTGCTCACTGTGTGGAAAATGTTTTACTAACCATAGTACGCTCCAGCATCACCAACGCATTCATACCGGAGAGAAACCGTATCAGTGCTCTCACTGTGGAAGGTGTTTTACTGAGCACGGTACTCTCCAACGACACCAACGCATCCACACAGGAGAAAAACCATATCACTGCTTAGACTGTGGAAAGAGTTTTAAACAACAAACTGCTCTCCAGCAACATCAACGCATCCACACCGGGGAGAAGCCATATCACTGCACGCAATGTGGGAAGAATTTTATTCAACTAGGTCATCTCCAACAACACCAGCGCACTCATAAAGGAGAGAAAGCATTTGATTCCACAGTGTGGGATGAGTTTTACTCAACAGAATCAGTTCCAACATCAGTGCATTCGGTGATTGTTTGATTTATTTAGGTGCATTTAAGGTATTGTAAATATTAGTGTGTTTCTTGAATAAAATTATTTCGCTACTTAAATTTTTCCATTTTGTTTTTCTTCCAGTAACATACAGTACATACTCATACTTGCTAGTAGAACAGTTTCTTCTTTGTATATATTAATGACACTTGCCTTTAAAATGGATTGTTTACATTGTCCAGTTACATTTGACATGTTACACTTGTTACAATGATAATCACTCTACGTTCACACTAGCAAGCAAGCATTTATTTTCTTGACCAATCTACCTGAAATAGTTCCCATTTACTGTTTGAAACAGAATGAAAATGGTTACCTGTCATATGCAACCTCTCATTATAGAAATATTAAGATGTTAAGAAGAAAAAAAGAATGCTCAGAAGGATGTGTGTGCAGCAGCTACAGTTAGTACAGAATATTACATTGAAAACACCATGTTTCTTCTTCTTATCTGCATCTTTTCACATCTCTATGTGGGTTTGATGTTTCTGATTAACCTTCTCCAAACAGCTCAATCCTGCAACTCCTCCTCAGTCAGACACTTTTCCTTTAAATCTTTCTTTACTCCATCCATCCACCTCTGCATTGTACTTTATTTATTGATAACCTAGCCAAAATAACGTTAGACTATGCTAGTCAGTAATACATATTGATAACTTGCAACTTGGGAGAAAAATTACCATTCTGTTGCAGACTGTGAGGAATGAGGTTGATTTTCAGGGAGGTCACTGTCTTTTTTGGCTCCAAGTCAGATTCTGGCTTTGGTGGCTCAAACATGTACGACTGTACAACTCCAATGAAGCTGCTAGCATTCATTTTTCAGATCATTGTGGTATTTGAGAGTTGAGGAAATTAGTCACAATCCTGGTAGGATCAGAGCTGCTTGGCCATGCCCTCTTCCCACAAAATGTATATATAGGGTGCGTTTGAAACAGGAAACTGCTGCCTCACTGTCTAACAAGCATCTTAGAAGGCCATAAATCTGTGTAGCAGCTCTCTCAAGTAATTGGGGGGTGGCAGACCAAACTTTTAAAAGAAACCTTTATTCGTCACATGCACACTTCAAGCACAGTGAAATTCATCCTCTGCATTTAACCCATCTGAAGCAGTGAACACACACACACACACTCAGAGCAGTGGGCAGCCACACCAGAGCGCCTGGGGAGCAGTCAGGGGTTCGGTACCTCGCTCAAGGGCACCTCAGCCCAAGGCCGCCCCACGTCAACCTACTGCATGTCTTTGGATTGTGGGGGAAACCAGAGCACCTGGAGGAAACCCACGCAGACACGGGGAGAACATGCTAACTCCACACAGAAAGGCCCTCGCCGGCCGCTGGGTTCAAACCCGGAACCTTCTTGCTGTGAGGCGACCGTGCCGCCCAACTGAACTTCACAGAAAAGTGATTTTGTATACAAATATACAGACAATCTGGTAAAGTGACAGTATGTTTTGTTCCATGTTATTCAATGATAGCCTAACATTATTTTGGCTAGGTTATACTAGTCAGTAATACATATTGCTACCTTGCACCTTTGGAGAAAAATGGGAATGAAAATGACCATTCTGTTGCAGACTGAGAGGAAGGAGGTTGATTCTCAGGTAGGTCAGTGTCTTTTGGCTGCAAATCAGATTCTGCCTCTAGTGGCTCAAACGTGTACAGCTGTACAACTCCAATAAAGCTGCTGGCATTCATTTTTCAGGTCACTGTGGCATTAGAAGGTTGAGAGAGGCTGTACCTTTCCCACTATTGGGCATGGTTTCAGAGCTTACAGCAAACACACCCCAGCATCTCAGCCCAGAGAATATTGCTTATTTTTGCTTATTTATAATCTAATTTTATATACTCTATGATTATTTTTTTTTAATCATTCAAATTTGGCTGGGTGGATAATAATAAACATTGTTGCAAAGCAGCTTTACAGAATTTGAACGACTTAAAACATGAGCTAATTTTATCCCTAATCTATCCCCGATGAGCAAGCCTGTGGCAACGGTGGCAAGGAAAAACTCCCTCAGACGACATGAGGAAGAAACCTTGAGAGGAACCAGACTCAAAAGGGAACCCATCCTCATTTGGGCAACAACAGACAGCATGACTATAATATTAACAGTTTTAACATGAAGTCAGTTTCATTGATGTTATAAACTCTTCATTGATGGAAACTTGAGTGCAAAATTGTTCATGACAACTGCAGTCCTAAAGTTAGCAAGTCAACTGTAGTCCTCAGCCATAAAAGCATTACTGTAAGCGTCCAGAACGTCCTCCAGGTGTGACTTTCAACTGTCCACATGGGGCCGTCCTCCACAGGAGCGATGCGATGAGACTCCAACCAGACACAGGGCACTAGGATGGATCAAGCAGGTCCGAGGAGCAGAAGAGGTTCAGCATCTCGATCCCAGGACCGACATGTAACTCAGAGGGACAGATTTGGGGGGGAGAGAGGGAGAGAAAACACAGGTTGTTAGGTATGCCCAATGTCACCTGAATAAGTAGGAACAGTATACATATTGCACTGAGTACGAGTAGGGACTCCGGCAACTAAAGGCCCGGTCACACAGCGCTTTACGGCTTTATCACGGCCAAAACCCGTCAAAAAGTGCTCTCCCGTGAAGCAGACGATGTTGTTCGTGTTGATGTCGAACTTAAGACGTGTTACAGTCGATATACAGACGTGACAGGACGCAGGGGAAAATCGGAACGGCGTCGGACGCGGCAAAAAGTTTTGGACTGCTCAAAACTTTAGACCGCGGACAACCACGGCCGGCACACGTGGTAAAGACGTGCAACACACGTGAAAAACACGTGATAATCAGTGTCCCGGCCGTTATTAAAACTTGGGGAGACGTGGTAAGACGCGAAAGTTTGGCGGTCTATCACGGGCAGAGCACGGTCATCGGACGGGTGTTACGCGTTGGTATCACGGGATATAGCGTGTGTTTAGCGGCTTATCACTGAGAAATGGATTTTTCCGCGTACATACCACTGTCTAAGCCCGTTAAACGACGTCTCAAACAAGTTCTAAATTCGATTGATCACTGTCTAATCACTTCTGCATCACTTCTGATTTGCGGCATGTAAATACCGTAATTTTCTGAGACCTCGGCACTTGCAGTCTAGATGTCAAGGGGTGAACATGAACCCTCAACGCTGTGATGTCCTCATCTTAATGCTCCAGCACCAACAGAACCAACTGATACAGGCTCAACATATCCTACCGCTTTTATATGCGCAGCAAGCCGCTCTTCCAACGATGCTGAGCCGCGGTTACCCGTGATTTGACAGTGCTGCAGCAGTGAAACAGCCGCCGACGGCCATACCCCGTACAAAGCACGGCAAAGCCAAAAATTGACCAAAAATTACCACTTACGACCACGTCCACCAGATTTTTGTATCTTTTTGTACGTGATAAAGCCGTAAAGCGCTGTGTGACCGGGCCTTAACTATGACAGCATAACTAAAAGGGGAGAGCCAGAAGGTAACACAGGCATGAGGGAATGTGTATTCTCCTAGGCATTTAATTATATATCCTGCAATGATAAATCGTGATACAAATTTATGACAATTCAATTTGAGGAAATAAAGAACAGTGATTATTATTAGACTGAGTATGAGTTGCATGAATTGATATGTGCCTATTTTCTCCTGTTTTGGATCCTGTACAAACTTTAAGAATGCGCTAACTGACGAGCACATCAACAAAACATCTTTCTCTGATGTGTCTTATCTTCAGCATGTCCCTGCAGCTGAGCAGATAAAGCCATGAATGTCTTGACTTGCAAAACATGAACAGAGATTAAGAAAAAAATTGTTGCCTGTCAAATAACTAAGGCTGGGGAGCTATCCAGCCTTCATCTGCAACCCCCCTCCCCCCCAGGAGTGGAGAGGTAATCTGCTACCACCATCTGTGCCCCTGACCTATGATCCATCTGTGAAGTACCAGATACCAATGAGTGATCTGCACTTTGGCGTCTTTCATGCGATTGGATCCTAGGGTTAAGGGCATCCAAGCAGATTTTTGGATTGTGAAGTAAATTTTCTGTTTTCCCCTTTAATAAAGATGCAAGCAGGCATAAACTTGGAGGGGAGAAGAAGGTTTTATTCAAAATTCAGGTTCATACCCAGGTGTTGCCCATATGAGGGCTTGTTCGGTGCTCACATTCTCCCTACTTCCAGGCTTCTCTCCCTTCTGGCCTTATCCCTCAAAAAACACTTACAAAAAGTAGAACAAGAAGCCTTTATTTGTCACATGTACATTCAAGCACAGACTTAAGCACACAGTGAAATTCCTCTCTACGTTTAACCCATCTGAAGCAGTGAACACATACATGCAAACACACATACCCAGAGCAGTGGGCAGCTATGCTACAGCGCCTGAGGAGCAGTTGGGGGTTAGGTGCCTTGCTCAAGGCTGCCCCATGGTAACCTAACCACATGTCTTTGAACTGTGGGGGAAACCGGAGCACCCAGAGGAAACCCACACAGACACGGGGAGAATATGCAAACTCCACACAGAAGGGCCCCCCCCAGAACCTTCCCAGATAGCATTGCAGTCCGCAGCTGAGGTTCTAAGGTCTGCATTGGCTCTGTCTGACAGGCCAACCCTTTTCCCGGGTCAGCATCGGATGTGAGCAGAATGATACACACAGTGATAGGTTTATACACCTGCTGGGCGGGACTGCACGGGCATGCTCTTCAACAGTTTCAACAGACACCAACAATTTCTTCAACACTTTCAAAAGCGCAGGCGCGCTCTTCAACAGTTTCAACAGACACGTGTTTTTAGTGATCTGTGCTGGACCTGGCCTACATCCGTTCCAGCTACAAAAATTGTATCTGTGCCGGATATGGGGCAGAGAGCAAAAATTATGTGGGACGGATCTGTTTGCTTTATTCAGACCGGACTTTGGGGTACATCCGAACTGATCCGGCTCAGATCAAATTGCTATCTGGGTTCTTGCTGTGAGGCGACAGTGCTAACCCCTACATCACTGTGCTGCCCCTTTTATTCTAAAGTTCTTCACCCCAAAGTCATAACAAAGATAACAAGTGTTGCCAGGCAAAACAAACCTCAATCAGTAGCACTTGTGATGAATATGAAGGAAGATATCACAAAAAAAATTGGTACCGTATGGGTCCATGTGGCTACTGCTTATAAATAAAATAGTTTTCTGATACCATGTCCATACAGTAAATATAGCATATATATTTACTCTATGAGGCAATAGCCACAAAAATGAAGTGTAATCCAAAAATGAACAATTTAAAAATCACAGAAGTAAAATATACCAAGTGTCTGTACTTTATATTATTCTACTCTTACCTCTTACAGTTTTCGAAACTGAAACCTCCAAACCGAGGCTGACACACACACGCTGTCGCCATGACCCAAACTCTTATTTCCCGGAAATGGCCTGGCGCTAGAGCTCAGTGGAACACGCTTTCCCTCTGTAATAAGCATAAACATGTCTGAAAGCGATTTCTTTAGTCTGGTCCATTTGTTTATAATTTATCTCATCTCATTATCTGTAGCCGCTTTATCCTGTTCTACAGGGTCGCAGGCAAGCTGGAGCCTATCCCAGCTGACTACGGGCGAAAGGCGGGGTACAACCTGGACAAGTCGCCAGGTCATCACAGGGCTGACACATAGACACAGACAACCATTCACACTCACATTCACACCTACGGTCAATTTAGAGTCACCAGTTAACCTAACCTGCATGTCTTTGGACTGTGGGGGAAACCGGAGCACCCGGAGGAAACCCACGCGGACACAGGGAGAACATGCAAACTCTGCACAGAAAGGCCCTCGCCGGCCCCGGGGCTCGAACCCAGGACCTTCTTGCTGTGAGGCGACAGCGCTAACCACTACACCACCGTGCCGCCCTGTTTATAATTTATATTTATAATAATAAATCAGAGCAGCATGGTGGTGTAGTGGTTAGCGCTGTTACCTCACAGCAAGGAGGTCTGGGTTCGAGCCCCGTGGCCGATGAGGGCCTTTCTGTGCGGAGTTTGCATGTTCTCCCCGTGTCTGCGTGGGTTTCCTCCGGGTGCTCCGGTTTCCCCCACAGTCCAAAGACATGCAGGTTAGATTAACTGGTGACTCTAAAATTGACTGTAGGTGTGAATGAGAGTGTGAATGGTTGTCTGTGTCTATGTGTCAGCCCTGTGATGACCTGGCGACTTGTCCAGGGTGTACCTTGCCTTTCGCCCGTAGTCAGCTGGGATAGGCTCCAGCTCGTCTGCAACCCTGTAGAACAGGATAAAGCGGCTAGAGATAATGAGATGAGATGAATAATAAATCAACAGAGCGGGGAAGTTTTTATCAATGGGGTTTAAAAGTGGGCGTGATCAAAACCCCTTCCTTTGTGTATGTAAACGAACCAAGAAACCATCCAATGAGAGCACAGTGTATGCAAATGAGCCAGGTAGTGATCCAATCAGCATGTTTGTGGGAGGAGTCTTTCCGAGACTGCGCTCCTGCAGTCTGAGCCCAGAGCTTTTTTATTTATTTATTTATTTACCTTTTTGGTTACCGTGACCTTGACCGGGTGACCCTCAAAATGTTGGAGGTTCTATTTGAGACCAATGACCATCTATCCTGAAAGTTTAATGAAGATTGATCCAGCTGTTTTCCCCTAATCTCATCTCATCTCATTATCTCTAGCCGCTTTATCCTGTTCTACAGGGTCGCAGGCAAGCTGGAGCCTATCCCAGCTGACTACGGGCGAAAGGCGGGGTACACCCTGGACAAGTTGCCAGGTTGTTTTCCCCTAATATTATTTAGAAAAAAAGAAAGAAAGAGAGAACGAAAGAAACCCGATGGAAAACAATACCTCGCCCCCAGGTGGACTCCGTCCCGGGCGAGGTAAAGATGTTACCATGGGCCTTTGAAGCCTCAAACACACGTACCATCCTGTTTGTACTCTGCTGTAGGATTTACGTCTTATCTGTGACCTGAGCTCATAAATATCTGTTTTAGGGCTCTGGTTTTATGTCAAGTCAGTTGATTTGTATAGCGCTTTTAACAGCAGACATTGTCGCAAAGGAACTTTACAGAAAAATAAAGACTTTACATATATGAGCTAATTTTATGCCTAATTAATTTATTTATCAGTGATGAACAAACCTGTGGCGACAATGGCAAGAAAATCTCCCTCAGATAACATGAGGAAGAAAGTCTATTTTTTTGAAGTTATCAACTGTTCATTGATGGATATTTGAGTGCAAAACTGTCCAGGACAAATGCAGTCCTCAAGTCATCATGGTGATTGTAGTCTTCAGCCATTATAGCAAAACTGTAAGTGTCCTGAGCCGTCTTCCAAGTGCATCATTTAACTGTCCATATGGGGCCATCCTCTACAGCAGCGATGTGATGAGACTCCAGCCAGAAGTAGGGCAACAGGGCATGTGTTTTTAATACAAATTATTGGTCCAGAAGCAGTCTCTCCATCAGGACAATTATACCAGGTCTAAAATAATGAAGAGCTAAGAAAACCCTCTTAACCATTCTTCAAGGTGGTAACAGAGAGTGAGGACTGCCCAGTTGATGGCCAGATACTCCTTCTTGATGGTGCTTTGTCTCCCTCACTGAGAGCTTAGGGCTGATGTACAGAAAGGATGTTCCTCCCTCTCCACCACCTGAGACAAAATGGGCCCCCAGCCCTTTGTCCGATGCATTAGTCTGCACAACAAAAGGGAGAGAAAAGGACCTGTGTCAGGTCCTAAAGAAACTTC
This sequence comes from Neoarius graeffei, assembly GCF_027579695.1. Taxonomy (NCBI): domain Eukaryota; kingdom Metazoa; phylum Chordata; class Actinopteri; order Siluriformes; family Ariidae; genus Neoarius; species Neoarius graeffei. The sequence continues at coordinate 129,477,064 of NC_083569.1, forward strand.
AGGAAGAGAGACTGATGTTAAATGGAGAGAAATGTGAGTTCGCCAAAGACAGCATAATATTCCTGGGCCACCGTGTTACTGCAGATGGCATGACACCAGACCCAGGTAAGATCAGAGTGATACAAGAGATGCCTGAACCAACTAATGTTGAAGGTGTGAAGAGAGTGATGGGAATGATCAACTACCTCAGTAAATTTTTGCCCCACCTTGCATCATACATGTACCCGATCAAAGACCTGCTCTGTGGAAAAAATTAGTGGCGTTGGGAAGCGCCCCAGAAGGAGGCATTTCAAAGACTGAAAGCGGAACTGAGTTCCCTACAAGTGTTGGCTGTCTATTCATCAACAGCTGAAATGGTGTGTCTGTTGGTGCCTCATCGTTTGGACCGAGGGGAGTCTTGACCCAACAGCAACCAGATGGAACATGGAAACCCATCGCGTTCATCTCCAGATCTATGTCAGACACTGAAAAACATTATGCACAGATAGAGAAAGAAGCTTTGGCAGCTACATGGGCATGTGAGCATTTGTCATCCTACCTCCTGGGACTGTGGTTCAGATTGGAGACAGACCACAAGTCACTAGTGCCATTGCTAAGCACCAAGGCTCTCAACGAACTTCCCCTGAGAGTGCTGAGATTCAGGCTGAAGCTGCTGAGGTTCTCTTTTAACATCATGCACGTGCCCGGTAAGCACTTAATAACTGCAGACACTGTCAAGGGCCCCTATGGAGCACACTTTCACACAGGAAGAAAAGGAGAACAAGGCAGATGTCAAAGTGTTTGTGGATGCAGTCACTCAGAGCCTTCTGGCCACAGAAGCCAGCTAGTCAGATATTGTGAGACTGAGTCCCCCCCCCCCCCCCCCCCCCCAAGCTGGCCCCCTTCTGGCCTGAAAAAAATAACCTTACCTTGGCTGGACAGCTACTTCTCAGAGGTCAAAGGATCGTGATTCTGCATTGCGTGAGACGGGAGATCCTTCATGATCTTCATAGTGGGCACCAAGGTATTGTCAAGTGCAGAGCAAGGGCCCGTCAGTCAGTCTGGTGGCCAGGACTGTCTGTGCATATCAGTCAGCTGGTTGAAAACTGTAGCATGTGCTCACAGCATAGGGCAGAACAGAGAAAGCCCTTGTTGACCACGCCCGTGCAAGAGAGACCCTGGCAACGAGTCAGCTCAGACTTATTCTTCTGGGAGAAAAAGTCATACTTTCTCGTAGTGTACTACTTTTCATGCGAAATAGAGGTAGCCCACCTCAAGATAGCTTCTGCTGACATGGTTGTGGCTACCCTCAAGGATGTATTCGGCCACCATGGGAACCGGAGACTGTAATGTCGGATAATGGGCCGCAGTACAGCTGTTCACTTTTCAAGGACTTTGGCACTGAGTACGGATTTACTCATGTTACAAGCAGCCCTAGATACCCGCAGGCCAATGGGGAGGCGGAGTGGGCAGTGGCCACAGTAAAAGGACTGTGGAAAGGAGGAGGTGACAAAGCAAAGGCGCTGCTGACATATTGCGCTACACCCCTGGAGAGTGGCTACTCCCCAGTGCAACTCCTCATGGGAAGACAAATTTGCTCCAACATACCACAACTTCCAGCAGCACTGCGTCCCCGGTGGCCAAACATCAGAGGATTCCAAAAGTCTGAAAAGCAAGCAAAGGAGAACCAATAATGCTGCTACAACCTGCATCACAGAACTCGTCCCCTACTGCAGCTGCAGCCCGGTCAAAATGTGTGGCTGCCAAGAGAGAAGAAACAAGGAGCTGTTATTCAGAAGGCAACAACACCCAGGTCTTACATCATACATACTGATGAAGGACAGGTCAGATGAAACCGTACACATGTGCTCAGTACAAGATACACAGCCCCAGACATCAACACCTGACACAACTGACACACCTGATACAACCCCAGAGCCAGGTAACACTGTTACATCCACTCACACCATCAAAGACACAAACCACAAACATCCAGATGCAATTAACACATATGTGACATCCTCAGGCCGAGTGTCATGTCCTCCCATGTGTCTGGATTTGTAAGGGACTGTTGTAAGAGACTGTTGAAAGAAAAAAAGAGGAAAGAGAAATGTGATATGTAAAAAGAAAAAAAGTGAAATGTGTTCTATTAATGTTTTGCAAAGATTGAGTAATACAATGCTCATGTTTATAATTCAGTTTTATGCATTTTGTGATACCTGTAAGAGAGTGTTACCTTTGAACCCTGTTTGTTGTTTAGAGGAGTTTCTTACTTTAAGGGGGAGGTGTTCTGTAAAGAATATAGTTGAGCTATATTGATGGTGTAACACGGACCCATTTGAAAGAAACACAGTTTTCCGGTTCTGCTACAGTAAACATGTTGAACATGACTCCGCTCTCCGTCTTGTTCTTGTAGTTAACACATAGTATAGTGATAACAGAACAAGGTGCAGGTACAGGCAAGCAGAGATATGAGCTGAGATCTATGTGTCAGAAGGAAGAAAAGGGGGAAACAACTGAAGGTCATCAGCATAGCAGTGGTAGGATAGACCATGAGCAGAGATAATCAGGCCAAGAGACTGGGTGTAGAGAGAGAAGAGAAGTGGACCAAGGATTGAACCTTGAGGGACACCAGTGGTCAGTGGGCATGGTGCTGATACTGTACCAAACCAGGTAACATGGAAGGAGTGACCAGAGAGGTAGGACTTGAACCAACCCAGGGCTGTCCCACAGATCCCCAGTGCTGATAGGGGTAACATGAGGATAGGGTGACCAACAGTGTCAAATGCAGCAGAAAGGTCAAAGAGAATCAAGACAGATGAGAGGGAAGTGGCACATGCTGCATGAAGTGCCTCACTGACAGAGACAAAAGCAGTCTCAGTTGAGTGTCTGGCTTGGAAGCCAGACTGGTAAGGATCCAGGACATCGTTCTGAGAGAGAAAAGAGGAGAGTTGGTTTGCAACAGCATGTTCAAGCATCTTTGGGAGAAGAGAAACTGGGCGGTAGTTCTGGATGACAGAGGGCTCTAGGCTGAGTTTTTTCAGCAGCGGGGTGATGTGGGTGAATTCTTCCTCAATTCTTGAGTTTCAACACTAATGTGACACTAGTTGATTCATGAGGAATCAGGAAATGGGAAGCAGGCTTAAGACAGTTAAAAAAGGTGTGCTTTATTCTGCACATTATTGCTTTTTAGCTTTTTTTTTATCATATGCACCCACCACCACCACCACACACACACACGCTCTGCGCAACTCTACTCTCACTTTTCTTCTCTCCCTGAATGGACACAGAGATACCCATAAGTAAACTGCTGGTGAGAATCATCACACATTACCTGCTGGTTTGACCTGCCTCCACTCTGTCCACAGCTGAACCTCCACTATGCCTCCACTCCCACAGAATGATAGGCATTTTATACACCATCTCACAAACCTACTACCAGATGATGTGCTTATTCACGCCCCTAGGAGTAGATGGGCCATAATGAACATGAAGTTGACAACTTCAACAGAATAGACTTCATGTTAAAATATAGTGAATTTCCTGGCTACACAATTACACTTTTGGACCATACAAGGTGTGACCAACAAGTTCCAGGACTGTTCCTGTTGTGAACGAAGAAGGTATGACAAAGTGGAGTGAGCAATAACTCTTGTGAGTCAGCATGCTGTGATGTCATGCTGTCAACATTGGGGCCTGTGCTACACGATTTTTTGTGACAACATGCATGTGTGTATTTGTGATCTTTACTATAGACTAGAAAATAAACATCAAACTCAGGGAATCATCCTCAGTGTAGTACGTTCTGGCCCCATTCCAATGTGGTGTGTCAATGCAGCTTCCAGCAGATTATGGTTGTTGAACTGCTGGTTGTCCAGGTGGTGCTTGGAGAACAAAGTGGGCTTGATAGATAATTGGAGTAGTGTTGAGGGCAAGGCTGGCCTCTTAGGGTGGGATGGAATCCATCTTTTTGGGAAGGTCCATCCATCCATTATCTGTAACCACTTATCCTGTGCAGAGTTGCGGGCAAGCTGAAACCTATCCCAGCTGACTATGGGCAAGAGGTGGGGTACACCCTGGACAAGTCGCTAGATCACCACAGCTTTTGGGGAAGGTGCTGCTCTCATTTCTTGCAGCATAGCCCATAATCTCAGAACAGGCCTAGTTAATTTGTACCAACCCAGAGCCAAGGCCAGGGATCAGCTGCACAGAGTCGTCACTTTGGTTCCAATATACTGAAACTTTGTTCCCTGAGCTAAACAAAAAAGTACAAATACTGAGCTTGTCCTATAAATAAAATTAGATTATACTGAATGTTTAGCCACTGCCAGTACCTTTGCTTTAAAGGTAGGACTATTAAATATTAGATAGCTTGCTTCTAAAACACTAATTTTTGTTGTCTGGTACATTGTGGATCAGACACTGGCCTAAAGCGGGGGCCTTGGAGAGCTGATCTCTTGCTGCCAAAGCTTGTTTTAGGGACATGGAATGTTACCTTTTTGGTGGGGAAGGAACCTAAGCTTGTGTGGGAAGTTGAGAGATACCAGCTAGATATATTTGGGCTCACCTCAATACGCAGCACAGGTTCTGGAAACAATCTCCTGAAGAGGGGCTGGATGCCCTCCCACTCTGGAGTTGCCCTGGGTGAGAGGTGGTCGGCAGGTGTGGGTTTACTTATCGCCCCCCACTTTGGTGATTGTGCACTGGAGTTTCCCCCAGTGAATGAGAGGGTAGCTTCCCTGATACTTCTGGTTAGGGAATGGGCTCTGAATATTGAGCACCAAAGACCAGTTCAGAGTACTAGACCTTTTTGGAATCCTTGGGTGGGGTTCTGGAAGGTATTTCCTCTTTGGATTTTGTTGTTTTACTGGGGGAATTCTCACATGGACAATGACAGCAAAACCTGGAGGGAAGATGATTGGGAGGAACAGCCTGCCTTATCTGAACCTGAGTGGTATTTTGTTTTCGGGATTTTATACTAATCACAGTTTCTCCCATAACAAACACCATGTTCAAGCATAATGGTGTTGATAAGTGTACGTCACCAAGACACTTTAAAGGAACAGTCCACCGTACTTCCATAATGAAATATGCTCTTATCTGAATTGAGACGAGCTGCTCCGTACCTGTCCGAGCTTTGCGCGACCTCCCAGTCAGTCAGACACAGTCAGACATGCTGTCACTCCTGTTAGCAATGTAGCTAGGCTCAGTATGGCCAATGGTATTTTTTGGGGCTGTAGTTAGATGCGACCAAACTCTTCCGCGTTTTTCCTGTTTACATAGGTTTATATGACCAGTGATATGAAAAAAGTTCAGTTACACAAATTGAAACGTAGTGATTTTCTATGCTATGGAAAGTCCGCACTATAATGACAGGCATACTAACACCTTCTGTGCGCTTCGGCAGCGCATTGATACGGAGCTCAGATATCAATGCGCTGCCAAAGCGCGCAGAAGGTGTTAGTACGCCTGTCATTATAGTGCGCACTTTCCATAGCATAGAAAATCGCTACATTTCAATTTGTGTAACTGAACTTGTTTCATATCACTGGTCATATAAACCTATGTAAACAGGAAAAACGTGGAAGAGTTTGGTCGCATCTAACTACAGCCCCAAAAAATACCATTGGCCATACTGAGCCTAGCTACATTGCTAACAGGAGTGACAGTGCGTCTGACTGCGTCTGACTGACTGGGAGGTCGCGCAAAGCTCGGAGAGGTATGGAGCAGATCGTCTCAATTCAGATAAGAGCATATTTCATTATGGAAGTACGGTGGACTGTTCCTTTAAGCTGTATATTGATGATTGATTTTGTAGTCAAATTCACAAAGACAACACATTTTTTTAATGAAAGTGCTATTTAAATTATTTCAGGAAGAGGTAGATCTTTAGACATTGTTTGAAAACAGCCAGTGACTCAGCTGTTTTGACTATCAAGGAGAAGTTTATTCCAGCACCTAGGTGTCAGACCAGAGAATTGGTGTATGCCTTCCTTGTACCCTGAGAGATTGTAGGACCCATTGAGCAGTGCTAGAGGATCAGAGGGAGCATGCTGCAGTGTAGGGTGTGGTAAGTAAGTGCTGGTCTATTTTTGACTTTGTAGGCAAGGACCAATGTTTAAATTAGTATTTTAAATCTGATGTGGGCAGCTACAGGAAACCAGAGGAGGGAACATAACAATGGGGTATTGTGGAAGAACTTAAGAAGGTTGAAAACAAATTATACAGCTGCATTCTGGACTGGTTGCAGAGGTTGAATAGTGCAGAGGCAGACCTGCTAGGAGTGAGTGGCAGTAGTCCAATCTTGAAAGTAGTCCAATCTTGACTGAACAAGCATCTGAGTGGCCTGTGTGGATAAAAATGGATGAATCCTTCTGATATTGTAAAGGAAAAATTGGCATGAGTGGAAACATGAATGAGGGAGGGAAGGAGAGGATGTAGAGTGTCATCTACATCACAGTGATATGACAACCCATTTCAGGGTATGATCTCAGTAAGAGATTGAATATAGAGGGAGAACAGAAGAGGACCAAGTACTGAGCCTTGTCAGACACCAGTATGGTGTCCCCATAGCACACATGTGATTCCCCTCCATGTCACCTGTTATGACCAACTTCAAGTTCAAAGTGTTTATTGTTATATGCACAGTAAGGACATGTCCACTTGCACAATGAAATTCTTAGTTTGCTGTCCACCATGAATGCCAATTACAAATAAATAAATAGGCGGAAGAAGTAATACAAAGTAAGGCAATATAGTGCAAAAATAAAAGCAAAGAAAAGCAAAAGCAACCAAAACAAAAACACCCAGTATAGTACAAAATAAAGGTTAACTGTAGTGCAAAATAGGTAGTGTAATACAAAAATAAGGCAATGATCAGATGTAGCCGCAGAAGGGCAGTAATGTGTGAATGTGCAAACAATGTAACCAGATGTAAACAGTCAAGGAAACAGCAGCAAAATGGCAGTAATGTGCAAATATGTGCAAACAATGTAATCAGATGTAAACGGTCAAGGACAGTTTACAGGGAGAGTAATCCATGGTTATAGACTCCTGTCAGCTGTTCAAGAGTCTGATGGTGGTGGGAAAGAGAGTTCTTTAGTCTGACAGTCTTACATTTCAGATTTCTGTACCTCCGGCCTGAGGGTAGGAGTGTGAACAGTCCATGCTGGGGGTGGGTGGGGTCTTTGAGGATGGAGGCAGCTCTCCTGTGGACTCTGCAGTGGTAGATGCTCTGCAGAGAAGGCAGTGGAGTTTTGGTGATCCTCTCAGCAGTCTTCACCACCCTCCGCAGGCGTTTGTGGTCCATTGCTGTAGTGCTGCTGTACCACACAGTGATACAGTTGGTCAGGATGCTCTCAATCATGCAGCTGTAGAAGTTGCTGAGGATCTTGGGTGACATACCAAACTTCCTCAGCCTCCTCAGAAAATACAGCCTCTGTTGAGCCTTCTAACCAGCTGTGTGGTGTTGGGTGTCCATATGAGGTCCTCACTGATGTGAACACCCAGGTATTTGAAGCTGCTCACCCTCTCCACCTCAAGCTCCCGGATGAACAGTGGCCGATGAGGTCTCCTCTCCTTCCTCATGTCCACCATCATCTCCTTTGTCCTGTCTGTGTTGAGGGTGAGGTTGTTGTCCTCACACCATGACACCAGACTGTCCACCTCCCTCCTGTAAGCCATTTCGTCACTGCCAGTAATGCGTCCTATCACTGTGGTGTCATCCGCGAACTTCAGGATAATGTCGTCCTTGTGGGAGGCAACACAGTCATGGGTGAACAGAGTGTAGAGGATGGAGCTGAGGACACATCCCTGTGGGGTGCCAATGTTTGTGATGATGCTGGATGAAGTCTTATTACCAATCCTGACAGTCTGGGGCCTGCCAGTCAGGAAGTCGATGAACCAGTCACAGAGGGTGGGATGAAAACCAAGTGTGGACAGTTTATAGATGAGTTTGTGGGGGATGACTGTGTTGAAGGCAGAGCTGTAGTCAACAAAGAGCATCCTGATGTAAGTGTCTTTGTTTCCCAGGTGGGAGAGGGCATAATGGAGGGTAGCAGCAATGGCATCTGAGGTGGACCTGTAGGCATATTGCAGGGGGTTCAGGTTTCCGGTATGCTGTTCTGAATGTGGGCCAGTACCACTCTCTCAAAGCACTTTGAGATGATTGGAGTGAGTGCTATTGGCCTGTAATCATTCAGGCAGGTGGGTGGGCTCTTCTTGGGAAGAGGGACGATGGTTGTGGTCTTGAAGCAGGAGGGGACAGTGCTCTGGCTGAGGGATGCATTCAGGGATTTTAGGAAGAAAAAAGAGAAATGATACCGGTTGGTAGTTTCTGATGTCTGAGAGATCCATAGTGGGTTTCTTTAGCATGGGAATAACCCTTGTTCTCTTGAATGAAGTTGGTATGTGACCAGATGTTAATAGCTATAAAGAGAAGGAGGCCTTGTTAGATGGTCTAGAGCATTATGGAAGGGATTGGATCCAATGGGTAGGTGGTAGGATTGCCAGACAAGATGACTTGCAGGATCTCTTCTGTTGCTAGATTAGAAAAATGTGCCATTGAAACTGAAGAGGAATCTTGAGTGTGTACTGTAGGAGCTGGAGTAGGAGTGGAGGTCTGGCAGATCTTCCCTTCCAAAAAGGGGACAGTCTTCAGCAGTCAGGGTGGACAGAGCAGGAGGAGTTGGCAGGTTAATTAGTGAAGAAAAGATGTTGTTGAGCTTGCAAGGATCTTGTGCAGAAGTTTCCAACTTTAACCTTTGTAAACGTTCCATACGTGGGGGTGGAGCACAGAGGACGGCAGGACAGAGATCAGGGTTAAATATGAGCTTTATTGCTGCACTTTTCAGTCTGACAACTTTAAACAATAGAGACACACACACACACACTGTAGTGTTCTCGTCCGGGGAAGCTCCCTCCCGCTCTCACTCTCCCTCCTTAAATAGGGCGCGGTCACTGGGAAGACACACACAAACACAGGTTAATTGCCGTCAGGTGTAGTGATTCTGCCACTTACCTTCCCTGACTCCGCCCTCCTGTCACAGACCGGCGCTTGACCACACCCCCGCTGCCACATACCCCCACTGCCCGACTCAGGCCGGGCGGCCGTCCGGCCTGCAGCCAACTCCCCCCGCCTTGACGGGAGAGGAAGTCCGCCACGACCATCTGCGCCCCCAGCCTGTGGACCACCTTGAAATTGAAGGGTTGGAGTGCCAGATACCAACGGGTGATCCGTGCATTGGCATCTTTCATGCGGTGGAGTCACTGGAGGGGCGCGTGGTCCGAACAGAGGGTGAAAGGGTGCCCCAGCAGGTAGTAACGGAGAGCGAGGACCGCCCACTTGATCGCCAGACACTCTTTTTCAATCGTGCTGTAGCGCCCCTCACGCACTGACAGCTTCCTGCTAATGTACAGGACGGGGTGGTCCTCCCCCTCCACCTCCTGAGACAAAACAGCCCCCAGCCCCCTGTCCGATGCGTCGGTCTGCAACACAAAGGGGAGAGAAAAGTCAGGGGAGTGTAAAAGTGGCCCCCCACACAGTGCAGCCTTCACTTCAGAAAAAGCCCGCTGGCATTGCTCCATCCACTGGACCGGATCTGGTGCCCCCTTTTTAGTGAGGTCAGTCAGCGAGCTGGTGACATCCGAATAATTAGGTATAAACCTATGGTAATAGCCAGCCAGCCCCAGGAACTGTCTCACCCCCTTTTTGGTCTTGGGCCTCAGGCAGGCCTCAATTGCTGCGGTCTTATTAATTTGGGGACGCACCTGCCCATTGCCCAAGTGGAAGCCCAGATACCGTACTTCCACCCGCCCAATCGCACACTTCTTTGGGTTGGCTGTGAGCCCTGCCCGTCTCAGCGACCTAAGGACGGCCCTCAGATGTTTGAGGTGCCTCTGCCAGTCATTACTATAGATGATAATATCATCCAGATATGCGGCCGCGTAAGTGGCGTGCGGGCGGAGGACTCTGTCCATCAGCCACTGAAACGTAGCGGGCGCCCCAAACAGCCCAAACGGAAGGGTGACGAATTGGTGTAAACCAAACGGTGTGGAAAAGGCCGTTTTCTCTCGGGATAGTGGGGTCAAGGGGATCTGCCAATATCCCTTCGTCAAATCCAGCGTCGAATAAAAGCGAGCAGTGCCAAGTCGATCGAGCAACTCATCAATACGAGGCATCGGGTACACATCGAATTTAGACACCGCGTTGACTTTTCTATAGTCCACACAGAACCGGACCGACCCGTCGGCCTTGGGTACCAAGACCACTGGGCTGCTCCAGTCACTGTGGGACTCCTCGACGATGCCCATTTCGAGCATGGTCTCAAATTCTTCCCGAACCACCTTTTTTTGTGTTCGGGTAGCCTATAAGGGCGGCTACGCACTACCACCCCTGGGGGCGTCTCTATGTGGTGCTCTATGAGGTTGGTGCGACCAGGCAGGGCCGAGAAAACATCCGAAAACTCGGCTTGCAACTGGGCGACCTCCGTGAGTTGGGTCGGGGAGAGGTGGTCTCCACAGGGGACCGGAGAGGTGCGTGATGCCAATGCCCTCTTTTGAACCTCCAGTCCCAGCTCCGCCTTCTCCGGAACCACCTACACCAACGCCACGGGGACCTCCTCAGCCCAGAGTTTAAGCAGGTTGAAGTGGTAAATTTGTAGTGCCCCACCCCTGTCCGTTCGCTTAACCTCATAGTCGACGTCCCCGACCCGCCTTGTGACCTCAAAGGGCCCTTGCCACTTGGCGATCAATTTGGAGATCGACGTGGGCAACAGTACGAGTACTTTATCTCCCGGTGTGAACTCCCTAAGGCGCGTACCCCTGTTGTACAGGCGGGCTTGCCGTTCCTGAGCCTGCCGCAAATTCTCCTGGGTTAGGTGGGTGAGCGTGTGGAGTTTTGCACGCAGGTCCATAACGTATTGGATTTCATTCTTGCTTTGTGAAGGTCCCTCCTCCCAATTTTCCCGCAGCACGTCTAGGATGCTGCGCGGCTTACGCCCATATAATAATTCAAACGGGGAGAACCCCGTGGAGGCTTGGGGAACCTCTCGCACTGAGAACAACAAGGGCTCGAGCCACTTATCCCAATTATGTGCGTCCTCACTTACGAATTTTTTAATGATATTTTTGAGGGTGCGGTTGAACCGTTCTACTAAACCGTCCGTTTGTGGGTGATACACACTGGTGCGGATCGGCTTAATCCCCAATAACCCATACAGTTTGCGTAGTGTTCGTGACATAAATGTAGTGCCCTGATCAGTCAGAATCTCTTTCGGGATTCCGACTCGGGAGATGACGCGGAAGACTGCCTCTGCAATACTGCATGCTGAGATATTGCTCAGAGGCACTGCTTCTGGGTATCACGTTGCATAGTCCACCAGAACTAATATAAAGCGGTACCCTCGTGCCGACCGATCTAATGGCCCGACGAGATCCATCCCAACTCTCTCAAACGGGCTCTCGATCAAAGGTAGAGGGCGCAAAGGCGCTTTTGGAATGGCCACTGGATTTACTAACTGGCATTCACGGCATGCCGTACACCACCTACGAACATCGCCGCGAATCCCCGGCCAATAGAATCGGGCCATTATTCGGGCTAGTGTCTTATCCTGCCCTAAGTGTCCAGCCATGGGATTAAAGTGAGCCGCCTGGAATACCAATTCCCGGTGGCTCTTTGGAATCAACAGCTGCGTGACTCGCTCTTTAGTTTGAGTGTCCTGCATCACTCGGTATAATCTATCCTTCATAATCGCGAAGTAGGGGAAGGACGGGGTGGCGTTCGGCTGGAACGTTTGACCATCGATTACTCTCACTTGGTCAAACGCATGTCGCAGAGTCTCATCTCACGATTGTTCTAATGGGAAATCCGCGAGGGATTCCCCAATAGAGAGAGGAGGAGCCGGCGGCTCCTCACTCTGACGCGGAGATGACGTAGACGGCCCTGCGACAGCTGCTCCCGCCAAAGCGACACCGGGACCTCCCCCTGTCAAATGGCAGGACCCACTCTTTACTAGGCGTGTCATTAAACCCCGGAATCCCGGCCAATCAGTCCCCAAAATTAAAAAGTGGGTTAGGCGAGGATTAACCGCCGCCTTCACTATAAATTTTTCCCCTCTGAAAAAAATGTGGACCGGCACCAAAGGGTAGCTGTGAATATCCCTGTGCACACACAACACCTTCACCCCCTGTGCTCCCCCCAATGCCTCGTTTTGCACCAGGCTTTGGCGGATTGAGGTCTGATTACAACCAGAATCCACCAACACCTGATATGTAGCCCCTTGGATACTCACCGGTATGCGATACGCTCCGGCCCAATCGAGGGCGGCCTCTGGCGTGTCAGGGATCTGGACCACCACGCCCACTTCCATTGCCGTGCACTGTTGTTGAAGGTGTCCTGGCTCCCCGCAGCGCCAGCAAACCGGCCCGGGCTTTCCCTCTGCACCGGTGATCTGGGGCTCACTCACCTGAGGTGGGGGAGAGACAGACACAGAAGGGAGAAACGGGAGGGCACTGCGGGTGCGGCGGGCTGGCTGGGGTGGAGCCAGCCCCCGTCTCCGTGGTGGGGGAATGGGGCAAGGACGGGACACAGAAGGAGGGGGAGAGAGAGAGAGAGAAGAAGAGAGAAGGGTCGACGTCGTCTGCTGTCCTGCCACCGGAACAGCCGCCAGATGATCCTCCGCCAGCTCCACTGCCTGATCCAGCGACGCCGGGCGGTGGCACTGGACCCACTCCGCGGTTCCTGCTGGTAAGCGGGCGATGAATTGTTCCAGCACCACCTGGTCGATGATCCCCTCGGCGTCGCAGTCGTTGGCCCTCAACCACCGCCAGCAGGCATCCCAGAGCTGCTGGCCGAACGCGAACGGCCGGCCAACTTCCTCCAATCACAGAGCGCGGAAGCGCTGGCGCTGTTGCTCTGGTGTGCACCCCACGCGCTGGAGGACAGCCCGGCGGAGGTCCACATAGGCCAGCCGGCGGTCGGCGGGGAGCTGTAGCACGGCCAGCTGTGCCTCTCCCGTTAGGAGGGGGAGGAGGCGCGCCGCTCCATCGGCCACCCCGAGGCTTCTGCGACCTGTTCAAACAGCATGATGAACGCCTCGGGGTCGTCCTGCGGGCCCATCTTGGTGACGGTGAGGGGAGACGGGCCCGCGGCCGGAGCGCTGGTGAACCCCGCCGACGCGAGGAGGTGTCGGAACGCCTCGCGGTCTTCCTGCTGGGCCAGCACCAGGGCTTCGAAGCGCCGCTCTTGTTCCTTCCAGAGTGTGACGAGTGCCTGGTGCTGGCTTTCTGGGCTGTGGCGAGGGCGTGGACCAGGTCGGCGAACGGGGAGGATTCCATGGGGCTGCTTGGTTGGTGCTCCACAGTCCCGGGTTTCAGCACCACTGTAAACGTTCCGTATGTGGGGGTGGAACACAGAGGACGGCAGGACAGAGATCAGGGTTAAATATGAGCTTTATTGCCGCACTTTTTAGTCTGACAACTTTAAACGATAGAGACACACACACACTGTAGTGTTCTCGTCTGGGGAAGCTCCCTCCCGTTCTCACTCTCCCTCCTTAAATAGGGCACGGTCACTGGGAAGACACACACAAACACAGGTTAATTGCCGTCAGGTGTAGTGATTCTGCCACTTACCTTCCCTGACTCCGCCCTCCTGTCACAGACCGGCGCTCGACCACGCCCCCGCTGCCACAACCTTATAGAAGAAACTCTTAGCAGAGGTAAGTTCAGATGAGAATTTGGATGAGATTGTGGTCAGAGAGAAGATCTGTGTCAAGTTGTGATTTCTTCCACTTTCTCTCTGCTATTCTTAATTCTCTCTGATTACTGCACAATATATATGTTTGCCAAGGAACAGAGCAAGAATTCTTCCTGGGTTTAGAGGGCAGAAATGTTCCATGGATGAGGAAAGTGTCTGTGGCTATCTCCAGTGGTAGGGAGGAAAAGGAGTCAGTGTCTGCAAGGGATGATAGGGTGCAAGAAGCTATGGATGAAGGGGAGATAGAGTGGAGGCTTCAGCAAGTGGGAGAGAAATATTGATAGCTGGTTTTAGGCAGCATAGAGAGTTCGATGCTGAATGATATGAAGTGATGATCAGAAATGTGGAGTGGGGTAACGACGTTTTTTTTCTCTGTGCTCTCACGGAAGGCGGTCGCATTTCTCTGCTCTCCTCTCCCTTATTTTCCCTGCTTGTGCTCCTCTGTCTCGTCTCGTCTGTCTATACTTTTGAGAGACTCTCTCCCCACTGCTCTCCAAACTAAAAAATCATGGAATTGATAAACTGGTCTCTTAACGAAATTGACACAGTTTTCTTGATGAGAAGCCTGGGTTCGGGGGAACCCACGTGTCCTGCCAGAACGTTTGCGGCTGGCTACACGATGGATGCGTGGGAGCAGTGGCGGGTCGTGTGCCTGGTGATTCTTTCTGTGGAGGACATTGAAGACATCTACCTATTCAGAACCATGATTACAGGACTTTTGCTGATTGGATTAGGCATTGCCCTGGTTTATCGAGGAAATCAGAAAATGGTGACGGCTGTTCAAAGCCCCATAAAGCTGCCCGACATGATTGAAGTGGTGGGCAGAGCTGTCGGCACTCAGGCTGTGGCTCAGAACTTGAACCGCAACATGGATGACATCATGGAGAAGCTTTCGGCTTTGCAAAGGAAATAGATTGATTTGGAGACCAGAATGGACAAACAGAGAGGTCGTGTAAAATAATGCGTCTACTCGCCCCAAGACCAAACAATCCCAATCTTATCTGCTTTCGGCTCCCTCAGACAGCACTGGCCTCGGCCAAGGCTATTGCTGGGACAACATCTCCCCCTGAAGGTCACTGCTGTGAGACACTCTCACATTCCTTCCCCCACTTCCCGCGGTCGCCGCTTTTATCCCCAGTGTGACAAGTGGGTGCGTGACCAGCGCCATCATGGCTGCAGGAAAGGACGGCTGCTTGTTTGCTCTGGGTTACCTCTACCCCCCCTTACCCCCACCCCTGATCGCCCCCCCCCAAGTCCCGAGTTTTCATGTTGTAAAGTGTACTTGTGTTATTTTGTGCTTATGTGCTGAGGTGTTTTTTTTTAATGTTCCCACACTGTACTCCTCACAGGAGCATAGTGGGGGGTTTGCTTTTTTCTCCTCCCCTCTCCTCATGTTACTCTGTATTTTTTCTTTTCATCCCTGTCTTCCTGTCCTGTCTACTCCCCCTCTGTCAATTGTATGTATGTGTGTATGTAAGGACAGGTTGGTGGTCAATTTCGCTGGTACTTGTGACTAGTGACAATAAAGGGTTCATTCATGTCTGTAGCTGGGGAGGGGTAATTGAAGACCAGGTCCAGGGCATTTCCTCCTTTCTGTGTGGGAGGGCAGCTGCTGAGTTTCAAGAAGGAATGCAGAAGAGGGAGAAGGCAAGAGGACTGAAACTTGTCAGAGGGGAGGTTGAAGTTTCCAAGGACATTGAGAAGGGGGCTGTGAGAGGGGTGTACTGTATACAGTGGGAATGGAGTGTTGCTGACCACAACTGAGGATATTGTCAGATCCTTTGAGGATCTCCTAAATCCCAATGAATTGCCTTCAATAGAAGATGCAGAGTCAGAGGACTCAGAAGGGGATTCTCTCTTCACTAGGGCTGAGGTCGCTGAGCTTATTAAAAAAAACCCTCTTTGTTGGCAGGGCCCTATGGGTGAATGAGATCCCCCCCGAGTTCCTTTGCCTCTTCTACATTGTGTGCAGGTCAAGGACAGTGCCTCTGGATTGGTAGACTGGGGTGGTGGTCCCACTTTTTAAGAAAGGGTACTGGAGGGTGTGTTCCAACCTTAGAGAGATCACACTCATCAGCCTCCATGGGAAGGTTTATGCCAGGGTGCTGGACACCGTCTGTTAGTTGAAACTTGGATTCAGGAGGAACAATGCTGTTTTTATCCTGGTTATGAAACACTGGACCAGCTCTTTATCCTTCCAAGGTTGCTGGAGGGTTTATGGGATTTTGCCCAACCAGTCTGCATGTGCTTGGTGAACTTGGAAAAGTTTCTGTGGGTGCCCTGTGGGGGTGCTTTGGGAGTATGGGGTACTGGGCCAACTGGTCTGGGCCATTTGGTCCCTGTATAACTGGAGTGAAAGCTTGGTTCACATTGTTGGCAATAAATTGGGCTCATTCATGGTGAGTGTTGGACTCCTCCAGCACTACCCTTTGTTACCAATTCTGTTTATAACTTTAATTGGCAGAATTTCTAGGCATAGCCAAGGGATGAAGGGTGTCCAGTTCAGTAGGCTAAGGATGGTATCATTATTGTTTTGCAGATGATGTGGTCCTGTTGGCTTTATGGAGCAGTGCACTCTAGCTCACTCTGGGGTGGTTTGTAGCCAAGTATGAAGTTGCTGGGATGAGAATTAGCACCTCCAATCTGAGCCCATAATTCTTGGTCAGAAAATGATGGATTGGCACTTCTGGGTTGGGGCTGAGTTGTTGCCTCAAGTGGAGGAATTCAAGTATCTTATTATCAAGGGTCTTCATAAGTGATTTTTAAATACTTTTACTGCATTAAAAAAAAATCACTTATGATTACCAAAGTAGCTGCATAGATGAAACTTTTCAACGTGATCAAGGGTCTTATTCATTGGGGGGGGGGGGGGGGGGGGGGTAGAGTGGGAGATTGACAGACAGTGATGCAATTGCTGTACAGATCTGTCAAAGTGAAGAGAGTGCTGAGACAAAAGGCAAAGTTATTGATTTACTGGCTGATCTATATTCCTACCCTCACCTATGGCCATGAACTGTGGTAGTTGACATGAAGAACAAGATCATAGGTATATGCAGCAGAAATGAGTTGACACAAAAAGGTGTCTGGGGTCACCCTTAGAGATAGGGTGAAGTGCTTGGACATTCGGGAGGGGCTCAAAGTAGAGTAGCTGCTCCTCTGCATCGAAAGGAGCTAGAGAAGATGGTTTTGGCATCTGGCTCCGTTGCCTCCCAGATGCCTCGTAGGTGAGGTGTTACAGGCATGTCCAGCTGGGAGGAAACCATGAGGCAGACCCAGGACACACTAGAGTGATTATATCTGTCAGCTGGCTTGGGAATGCCTTGGTATCCCCCTGGAAGAGCTGGAGGAGGTGGCTTGGGAAATGGAGGCCTGGACATTTCTGCTTAAACTGGTGCCCCTGCAACCCAGATAAGCAGTAGAAGATGGATGGATTAATTTATTTTTTTCATAATTCATTTTTAAGGCCATCTGGTTTGCTGTAAGACTTGTTAGCCTGTCTCACTGTATATAGTGACATCAACAGCTTCTCCACACTGTGACCCCAGACAACAACAGTTTTATCTCATCTCATTATCTGTAGCCGCTTTATCCTGTTCTACAGGGTCGCAGGCAAGCTGGAGCCTATCCCAGCTGACTACAGGCGAAAGGCAGGGTACACCCTGGACAAGTTGCCAGGTCATCACAGACAACCATTCACATTGACTATGGTCAATTTAGAGTCACCAGTTAATCTAACCTGCATGTCTTTGGACTGTGGGAGAAACCGGAGCACCCGGAGGAAACGGGGAGAACATGCAAACTCCGCACAGAAAGGCCCTCGCCGGCCACGGGGCTCGAACCCGGACCTTCTTGCTGTGAGGCGACAGCGCTAACCACTACACCACCATGCCGCCCTACAACAGTTTTATGGTATAGGTAATTTAGTAGGATGTCATGTGTACTCTATGGAAATGGTTCACACCCAGTGAACATGGTTTCATATTCATTCAGAGTGTTCATATTGAGTGAATTAATTAATTAATCAATCTAACTACATAAAACATGAATAAATATTAAATTTAAAACATTCTTATTTCATAATAATTAATACATAATTAACTTGTCATGAGAAAATGAGGTTTGTTATCTCGAGATCTCATCTCATTAGCTCTAGCTGCTTTATCCTGTTCTACAGGATCGCAGGCAAGCTGGAGCCTATCCCAGCTGACTACAGGCAAAAGGCGGGGTACACCCTGGACAAGTCACCAGGTCATCACAGGGCTGACACATAGACACAGACAACCATTCACACTCACATTCACACCTACGCTCAATTTAGAGTCACCAGTTAACCTAACCTGCATGTCTTTGGACTGTGGGGAAAACCGGAGCACCCGGAGGAAACCCACACGGACATGGGGAGAACATGCAAACTCCGCACAGAAAGGCCCTCGCCGGCCACGGGGCTCGAACCCGGACCTTCTTGCTGTGAGACGACAGCGCTAACCACTACACCACCGTGCCGCCTATCTCGAGATCAAGGGAAAAATTAAATTGTGATCTTGAGGAAATAGTATTAAAAATGATTGCAAGCATGGCTGTTCTTGGCTTCCATACAAGTAGGGCTGAAAATCTCATCTCATCTCATTATCTCTAGCTGCTTTATCCTGTTCTACAGGGTCGCAGGCAAGCTAGAGCCTATCCCAGCTGACTACGGGCGAAAGGCGGGGTACACCCTGGACAAGTTGCCAGGTCATCACAGGGCTGACACATAGACACAGACAACCATTCACACTCACACCTACTGTCAATTTAGAGTCACCAGTTAACCTAACCTGCATGTCTTTGGACTGTGGGGGAAACGGGAGCACCCGGAGGAAACTCACGCGGACATGGGGAGAACATGCAAACTCCGCACAGAAAGGCCCTTGCCGGCCACGGGGCTCAAACCCGGACCTTCTTGCTGTGAGATGACAGCGCTAACCACTACACCGCCTATCTCGAGATCAAGGGAAAAATTAAATTGTGATCTTGAGAAAATAGTATTAAGGCAAGGCAAGTTTATTTCTATAGGGCATTTCATACACAGTGGCAGTTCAATGTGCTTTACAGAGGTAAAAGCAAAACAGTAAACAATAGAAAATAAAATTACATAAAATAAAGGGGGAAGAAGAGAGAAAAAATAATAAGAATTAAACAATAGTAGAAATACAATAATAAAATGAAGTAAAAGTTCAGTAAAAAACAGCAGAATAAAATAGAATAAAAGTTAAGTAAAGTTTAAAACATGTAAAGATGATGATATTTATCAGTTAGCAGAAAGCATCTGAGAACAGCTTGGTCTTTAGTCTAGATTTGAAGCTGCCAACAGCAGGAGCATTTTGATGTCCTCTGGCAGTTGGTTCCATAGCTGCACTGCATAGTAGCTAAAAGCTGCTTCACCACACTTTGTTTTAACAGCAGGTTTTACCAGTAAATTTTGCTGTTGCGATCTGGTAGATCTGATTGGGTTAGGCCGCTGCAACATATCAGAGAGGTAATTGGGCCCTGTACCATTTAGAGATTTGTACACCAGCAGCAATGCTTTAAAGTCAATTCTGTAGCTTACTGGAAGCCAGTGAAGGGACCTTAGAATTGGAGTAATTAAAAATGATTGCAAGCATGGCTGTTCTTGGCTTCCATACAAGTAGGGCTGAAAATGTCCTGATAAAATTTCATTCATTGGTCAGAAATAGAAAAAATACTCAAGTATGGAGACGGTGCTCCATAAAATACTCTATAAAAATATTTATATAAATAACTTCTGAAAAAGAGGAAGAACACATACTCCTACCAGCAGGGGGCGGTAATGCAGAAGGTTGCAGAAGCAGAAGGTTGTTGCCAACCGGTCTGAAGTGAAAGGAGAAGAAGAAAGCGAGCTGCTTCTCCGTGAAAACCTTTCGGAAGGTCTTATACACACATGGTGAGATAAGCTTGTGGGTTTTTTTTTCCTGTAGAAGTAATTAAATTAATTTAGAATAATTTGCACCACACACTGCAGCTTGTGTCGAGTAAGGGAGCGAACTGACAGAAATATCACCTTTCAAGGATTGAAAGTTTTTATTGTCCTGTGTATAAAGTACAATGAGCTTCTTCCTGCTGCTTCTGCACACATAATTAACATTAAAGCAGTGCAACTTTACAACAAAATAAATACTCACTACTGTGAGAGATGTAACAGTGTGTAATAACATCCAGTGTTTACCATGAGCTAGTAAAGTGATGTGGCAGTGTAAAGTGATGTAGCAGTGTAAAGTGATGTAGCAGTGCAAAGTGATGTAGCAGTGTAAAGTGATGTAGCAGTGTAAAGTGATGTAGCAGTGTAAAGTGATGTAGCAGTGTAAAGTGATGTGGCAGTGTAAAGTGATGCGGCAGTGTAAAGTGATGCGGCAGTGTAAAGTGATGCGGCAGTGTAAAGTGATGCAGCAGTGTAAAGTGATGTAGCAGTGCAAAGTGATGTAGCAGTGTAAAGTGATGTAGCAGTGTAAAGTGATGTAGCAGTGTAAAGTGATGTAGCAGTGTAAAGTGATGTAGCAGTGTAAAGTGATGTAGCAGTGTAAAGTGATGTGGCAGTGTAAAGTGATGTGGCAGTGTAAAGTGATGTGGCAGTGTAAAGTGATGCGGCAGTGTAAAGTGATGCAGCAGTGTAAAGTGATGCAGCAGTGTAAAGTGATGCAGCAGTGTAAAGTGATGCAGCAGTGTAAAGTGATGCAGCAGTGTAAAGTGATGTAGCAGTGCAAAGTGATGCAGCAGTGTAAAGTGATGCAGCAGTGTAAAGTGATGCAGCAGTGTAAAGTGATGCAGCAGTGTAAAGTGATGCAGCAGTGTAAAGTGATGCAGCAGTGTAAAGTGATGCAGCAGTGTAAAGTGATGCAGCAGTGTAAAGTGATGTAGCAGTGTAAAGTGATGCAGCAGTGTAAAGTGATGCAGCAGTGTAAAGTGATGTAGCAGTGTAAAGTGATGTAGCAGTGTAAAGTGTGGCAGTGGGTAGAATATGAAGGTTGCAGTAGCTACAGAGGATGCTGCAGCAGTGAGTTTTGCAGAATTAGCAGTGATCTGATAAATGTAGGCATTTCTGCAGGATACAACATGCATCATGTTTATCAGGTATAGGCCTGTTTGATGATATTTCATGACAAGTGAACTTTTTAAAAATGTATAGTTCATAATATATATTTTGTTTGTTAGTAGTATTATGGTATACTGTGTGTAATAAAGTGTATATCTGTATATAATATATACTGTATACCATATTACACTTTTGCACGAAGATATGAAGTTTATCTTCGAGTGGTGAACATATTCACAAGTGAGTGAAGTGAATGAGTGATGTTTTTCAACACAAGAAGATAAGCTTCATATCTTCGTGCCACCTACATCCACAAAAATATACACAAGTTAATCAAAAGAATTTTAATTTTCAACCGATTCGCTATTTCGACAACCTGCGTCTAGTCAGGTGATGTCATCGGAGTGAAATATCAGGAAATATGTCACTCAGCTCCGCGATGTATTTAGTATGAAAAATGCAAATTTTTTTAACACGAGAAGATAAACTTCATATCTTCAAGCCCAGTGTGTGATTTTCTTTTTATTATATAGACACATTCACAAACAAAATGTACCAAAATTGATCAAAACAGTTCATCGATATCGTCACGAGTGAGATATTGAGAAATATGTCACGGTTGCCATTCTCGATGTCCTGGCTGTAGCTCATCTGAAAAATATGAGTGGCATATTTACCAGTAAAACACTTGTGTTTACATATTATATACATACATTACCATTCAAAAGTTTGTATCGTAGGTTTTTCTATATTGTGACTGTTTTCTACATTGTAGAACAATACTGAAGATATCAAAACTATGAAATAGTAACATATGGAATTATGTGATAAACAAAATGTTTCATATTTTAGATTCTTCAAAGTATCCGGCGTTTACCTTGATGACGCTTTGCACACTACTGGCATTATCTTAACCAGCTTCATGAGGTGGAATGCTTTTCAGTTAACAGCTGTGGCTCTTCAAAAGGTAATTAGTGGACGAGTTTCTTGCCTTCTTAATGCGTTTGAACTCAAACAGTAAATAGTAAATAATAAAAATACAGTAAATAGCCCAATTACACAACTGTAGTATCCAGCTTTTAGTGAAGTTGATTCATCTCACACTGAAAAAAATGAGAAAAATCCAACCTTTACCTGAAATAACTTTATTCAGAGAATAACAAATCCCTCATCAAGAAATAATTATTTTCAGTTAAAATATGTACCACTGTTATTGGCACCCGTGCATTTAATACTTTGTACAACCCCCTTTGGGAGTAAAACAGCACTGAGTCTCTCCTCTAACATTTTATAAGGTTGGAGATACAGAGCAGGGCATCTGAAACCGTTCCTCTTTACACAGTGTCTCCAGATCATCCAGGGTCCTCAACCCTCTTTTGTGCTTCTCCTCTTCAGCTCAGCTCACAGAGTTTCACTGGGGTTCAGCTCAGGGGACTAAGCTGGCCATGGCAGAATCTTGACTCTGTGCTCAGCAAACTATTTTTGTTTTGATTTGGACAGATGCTTAGATCATTGTCCTGCTGGAAGATCCAGTGATGACCCAGTTTTAGTTTTCTGGTAGAGGCAGCCAGATTTTGATTTTGAATGTCCTGGTGTTTCATGGAGTCCATGATGCCATGCACCCTCACAAGGTTTCCAGGACCTTTGGAGGAAAAACAGCCCCAAAACATTACAGAACTTCCACCATATTGTACAGTAGGGATTGGGTTCTTTTCATTCTAGCCATCCTTCTTTTTACACCAAACCCATTGCCATTGCTTATTGCCAAAAAGCTCCATTTTTGTTCCATCAGACCATAGAACACGGTTCCAGTCAAAATTGTACTAGCGTTTCACAAACGTCAGGCTCTTACATTTGTGGTTAACTGACAGAAAAGGCTTTTTTTCTGGCAAACCTTCCAAATCTGTTGGCATGGAGGTGGAGTCTGATAGTAGTTTGGGAGATTTTACGTTTTCTTGTAATTCACCGCAGGGTTTTCATTAGTAACCGATTGCCGATCAAAATCATCAGTTGTAAATAACTTTGCAGGTGTTTGTAGCGTTATTGTGCAATGGTTACACTTATCTATCGTCTTTTCTGACCATACACAGTTACAGTAATCATACAACAGCACACACACACACACACACACACACACACACACACACACACATTTAGTTAAGTTCAGGTCTTTTATTTTACGTATCTGTGATTGTATAGGCGACAGCTGCATTTTTCTGTTTTATGGCGGTTGGCAAACAGCTTTTAGGGGACTGGAGTGTGAACCAGAATGTTTACTACCCTATTGTGCTAAATTCTCCAAATAATTCCTGTATCATTTAAAAACCTAAAAATAGCCCTATATCCCACATTATCTGACCTCAGCTGCAATATCTTTCTGATACCTAGTGTCATATGATTTAAATCGGGTAAAAGACTGAAAAAAGGAGAGCTATTCAGGACACAACTGTGTGTATTTTTAAGATACAGCTTGCATCTTAAATACACACAGTTGTGTAAGTGTGGGTGGAATCAGTGACTTGGAGCTTGGTCCTCTTGTTGATGATAGTCTGAGACACTGGCCTTTCATTTAAACTAACATCTTTTACCCGACTACAAACTGAATTGCACTGCCAATTCTTGTGATGTGACTGAAAAACCTTTTGTGTCGCAGGTCTGCTACAGGTTTGCCTCTTTGATGGCAACAGTGCAGAACTTGCTTTTTCATTAACAGACTCCTTTCCTCCAGGCTCTCCTCAGGCCCCAGCACATCTTTTAAATACTAACTAACTGTATTCTAATTATTTTTGTCATGTACATCAAGAGGGATTAATGCTGTAGACATTTTGCAATAAAGGTAAAAATAACATTCATACATTTATTTATTCATAACTTCGTAGCTAAAAAAAAAGCAGCAGCAGGTTTAAACACAGAGCACTGGGAAAACAACACTTTGCACATGCAGAAAAGCCCAAATTACCCTGTATCACAACGGAAAAAGCCCAAATTCAGAAATACAGGGTGTAACCCAAATTATGTAATTGTGAAAGGCCTGATTGAATCAGGCTTTGATGAAATGTGGTCTGATTACAACCTGAGTCCACCAAGGTCTGAAGTGTCCTCCTTTGAATACTCATTGCCACTCTGTATGTTCCTGCTCAATCAGGGGAAGCCTGAGGCATGTCAGGAATGTAGATCAGAATCCCCATCTGTTAATGGAACACTGATCTTGGAAATGCTCACCTGTATCCACAAATCAGATCAAACAAATGATGTCTGTCCTTTGAATCCTCACAGAGCACATCATCAGCTGACTGCTGACTCTAATAAGAATTGTTGTCAGTCTTTCTGTATGTAAAAATACTGCAGCTTCATCAGAAGTAAGAACCAGGGAGACCACCAAATCCAGATTGAAAGATTTGCATACAAATAGAGAACCCGGATTTTACAGCAGATGGCAGTTTCACAATGGATGTTATGGTTTTCTGTGCAAAACCATAACAACTTTAGGTTTTAGATAGAATATGAACAGAAGAACAGTGGCTAACCAACTCTCCTCTTTTCTCTCTTGGAACAACCTCCTGGATCCTCACCAGTTTGGCTTCCGAAACAGACACTCAACCAAGACTGTGCTTCTCTCCATCAGTGAGGCACTTCATGCAGAAAGTGCCACCTCCCTCTCCTCTATCCTCTGTTCTGATTCTCCTGGACCTTTCTGCTGCATTTGACATTGTTGATCACCCATTCTTCCTGTCATCCCCATCAGCTCTGGGGATCTGCAGGACAGTGCTAGACTGGTTCAAGTCCTACTTCTCTGGTCACTCTTTCCAGGTTACCTGGTCTGGTACCATATCAGCGCCACGTCTACTTACCACTGACTGGTGTCCCTCAAGGTTCAATTCTTGGTCTGCTTCTCTTCTCCCTCTACACCCAGTTTCTCACCCTGATTATCTCTGGTCATGGTCTGTTCTACCACTGCTATGCTGATGACACCCAATTCTTTCTCCCTTTTCCTCCTTCTGACACACAGATCTCTGCTTGCATCTCTGCTTGCCTGTGTGACATCCAGAGCTGGATGGACAACCATCACCTGAAGCTCAATACAGGCAAGACAGAGGTGATTTACATTCCCACTTCATCCTCTCCATCCCTGGACATCGTCATCTCCCTGGGGTACATCTCCTGGTCACTTTCAACCAGTGCCAAAAACCTAAGGGTGGCGTTCAACGACAGACTCTCCTCCTCAGCGAACATTACACATCCAGGTCACTGCAGCAGATATCTCCTCTAGAATATCCGAAGGATCCGCCCCTTCTTTACCCCACTCTACTCAGCTCCTGTTCCAAGTGCTGATCCTCTCCTTCTTGGACTATTGCAACTCTTTCCTTGCTGGTCTTCCAGCATCTGCCATCAGACTGTTGCAGCTCATCCAGAACGCTGTAGCCTGCCTGGTCTACAACCTCCCTTGTTCTTCCCATGTCACCCTTCTGCTTGCTGACTTGCACTGGCTACCTATTGCAGCTCGTATCAGATTTAAGACATTGTTGCTAGCTTTCCAGGCTCTCAGAGGCTTAAGTCCAGCATACCTCCAGAGTCTGATCCACCCCTACACACCAGCCAGATCCCTATGCTCTGCTACTACTGGTCGCCTGGCCCCTCCTCCTCTCCACACATGCCCAGCCCACTCAAGACTGCTGTCTGTTTGGGCTCCCTGTTGGTGGAATGACCTTCTCATTGAGGTCAGAACTGCCGACTCCCTAACCACCTTCAAGCGCAGACTGAATACTCATCTCTTCAGGCTGCACCTCTTCCCTGCTTCCCTGCCCACTGTGTAACCGCATATTGGTCCAAACCAGACTGTGTACTGTCTAGCCTGGGGTTAGCCGTTGGAGTCTTATTTTTCTGTATTTCATTGTACTTTGCTTGAAGAGAGAGTAAACACAGGTTGTTAGGTATGCCCAATGTCACCTAATAAGTCGGAACAGTATACATTTTGTGCTGAGTACAAGCAGGGACTCTGGCAAAACTAACTCATCTCATCTCATTATCTGTAGCCGCTTTATCCTTCTACAGGGTCGCAGGCAAGCTGGAGCCTATCCCAGCTGACTACGGGCGAAAGGCAGGGTACACCCTGGACAAGTCGCCAGGTCATCACAGGGCTGACACATAGACACAGACAACCATTCACACTCACGGTCAATTTAGAGTCACCAGTTAACCTAACCTGCATGTCTTTGGACTGTGGGGGAAACCGGAGCACCCGGAGGAAACCCACATGGACACGGGGAGAACATGCAAACTCCACACAGAAAGGCCCTCGCCGGCCCCGGGGCTCGAACCCAGGACCTTCTTGCTGTGAGGCGACAGCGCTAACCACTACACCACCGTGCCGCCCGCAAAACTAACTATGACAGCATAACTAAAAGGGGAGAGGCAGAAGGTAACACAGGCATGAGAGCACCCCGGGACATAAAGCAGCAGCCACTACACCATCAACAAAGTTTGTTGTTTTCCTATGCCTGGTACATGGATAGAAGAGTTAGACCTACTTATTTTTGGGATATATAGAGTAATTGCCTGGCCAGATTCGGCATGCTAACATCAGAGTTCTCCCCAGTGAATGAGAGGGTTGTTTCCCTGTGCCTTCGGGTCAGGGAATGGTCTCTGACTGTCATTTGCGCTTATGCCCCAAATGGTAGTTCAGAGTACCCAGCCTTCTTTGAGTCTTTGAGTGGGGTGCTAGACAGTGCACCATGAGGGGACTCCATTGTTTTACTGGGGGACTTCAGTGCACACATGGGCAATGACCGTGAGACCTAGAGGGGTGTGATGGGAGGAACGGCCTGCCCAATCTGAACCCGAATGGTGTTCAGTTGTTGGACTTCTGTGCCATGCACGGTTTGGCCATAACAAACACCATGTCTGAGCATAAGGGTGTTCATAAGTGCACGTAGCACGAGGACATCCTAGGCCATAGATCGATGATTGACTTTGTAGTCATTTCATCTGATCTATGACCATATGTCTTGAATACTCGAGAGAAGCAGAGCTGTCAGCTGATGGTGGCGAGCTGGATCAGATGGCAGGGGAGGAGGCTGGACCGACCTTGCAGGCCCAAACGTGTAGTGATTGTATGCTGGGAACATCTGGTGGAGGCTCCTGTCTGTCGGATTTTCAACTGCCACATCTGGCAGAGCTTCAACTGCATACCAGGGGAGAATGGGGACATTGAGTCCAAGTGGACCATGTTCCGCACCTCCATTGCTGAGGCAGCCATGCAGAGCTGTGTCTGCAAGGTTGTTGGTGCCTGTCGTGGCGGTAATCCCCGAACTCGGTGGTGGACACTTGCAGTGAGGGGAGCTGTCAAGCTGAAGAAGGAGTCCTATTGGGCTTGGTTAGCCTGTGGGTCTCCAGAGGCAGCTGACTTATACCGACACGCCAAGCGGAATGCGGCTCTGGCGGTCACTGAAGCAAAAACTTGGTTGTGGGAGGAGTTCAGTGAGGCCATGGAAAGTGACTTTTGGTTGGCCTCGAAGAGATTCTGGCAAACTGTCCAGCACCTTAGGAAGGGGAAGCAGTGCTCTGTCCCTACTGTTTACAGTGAGGATGGAATGCTGTTGACCTCAACTGGGGACATCGTTCGACGGTGGAAGGAATAGTTTGAGGATCTCCTCAATCCCACTTTCATGTTGTCTGAGGGTGCTTGGGAGGACTTGCCCATCACAGGGGCCGAGGTTGCCAAGGCAGTTAAAAAGCTTCTCAGTGGCTGGGCTCCGGGGGTGGATGAGATTTGTCCTGAGTTCCTGAAGGCACTGGATGTTGTTGGGCTGTCTTGGCTGACATGCCTCTTCAACATTGCGTGGAGGTCGGGGACAGTGCCTCTGGATTGGTAGACTGGGGTGGTCGTCCCACTTTTTAAAAAGGAGGATGGGACAGTGTGTTCCAATTATAGGGGGATTACACTTCTCAGCCTCCCTGGAAAAGCCTATGCTAGGGTGCTGGAGAGGAGACTCCGGTCGATAGTTGAGCCTCGGATTCAGGAGGAACAATGCGGTTTTTGTCCTGGTTGTGGAACACTGGACCAGCTCTTTACCCTTGCAAGGGTACTGGAGGGTGCATGGGAGTTTGCCCAACCAGTCTACATGTGTTTTGTGGACCTGGAGAAGGCTTACGATCGTGTCAAGTTTATTTGTATAGCACTTTTAACAAGGTTAAAAGCATTGTCGCAAAGCGACTTTAGGACTGCAGTTGACTTGCTGACTTTAGGACTGCAGCTGACTTTAGGACTGCAGTTAACTTGCTGACTTTGGGACTACGGTTGTCGTGAACCATAAATTTAAAATATGAGCTAATTTTATCCCTAATCTGTCCCCAATGAGCACGCCTGTTGCGACGGTGGCAAGGAAAAACTCCCTCAGACGACATGAGGAAGAAACCTCGAGAGGAACCAGACTCAAAAGGAAACTCATCCCCATCTGGGCAACAACAGACAACATGGCTGTAACATTAACAGTCCTAACAAAGTCAGCTTCGTTGATGCTATAAACCCCCCACCGACGGAAACCCGAGCGCAAAACCGTTTACGGCAACCGTAGTCCCAAATTCAGCAAGTCAACTGCAGTCCCCAGCCACAAAGCACCACTGCAAGAGTCCAGATCGTCCTCCAGGCGCGACCCCCAACTGTCCACATGGGGCCGCCCTCCACAGGAGCGATGCGGGGAAGAGAGAGAAAACACAGGTTAGGTATGCCCAATGTCACCTGAATAAATAGGAACAGTATGCATATAGCATATTGCATGTCATAGAGGAGCAGAAGTTTGCTCAGGTACTGTGGTGCGAGACCATTCAGCGCTTTAAAGTAGTACTTTATAATCAGTACGAAATTTGATTGGGAGCCAATGCAGTGTGGATAAGACAGGGGTGATGTGGTCATATTTTCTAGTTCTAGTAAGGACTCTTGCTGCTGCATTTTGAACTAGCTGGAGCTTGTTTATGCACTTATTGGAACATCCAGACAGTAAGGCATTACAATAATCTAACCTGGAGGTAATGAAAGCATGAACTAGTTTTTCTGTGTCATGTAGTAACATAAGAAATTTAATCTTAGCAATGTTTCTGAGATGAAAGAAAGCTATCCGGGTAACGTTATCAATGTGAGTTTCGAATGAAAGACTGGGGTCAATAATCACTCCGAGGTCTTTTACTACTGCACGTGAAGAAACAGAAAGGCCATCCAGAGTTACTGTGGAATCAGAAAACTTACTTCTAGCTGCATGTGGTCTGAGTACAAGTACTTCAGTCTTGTCAGAGTTAAGCAGAAGGAAGTTAATAAGAATCCAGTGTCTAATGTCCTTTACACATTCCTCAATTCTATTAAGCTGGTGTCTCTCATCAGGTTTTGCAGAAACATACAACTGTGTGCCATCAGCATAACAGTGGAAACTAATACAATGTTTACGAATAATATCACCCAGAGGTAACATATATAGAGAAAAAAGCAGTGGACCCAAGACAGAACCTTGTGGAATATCAAACTTTACCTCAGTACGTCTAGAAACGTCACCATTTATATCAACATACTGATAGCGATCGGTTAAATAAGAGCTGAGCCAGGAGAGGGCTGTTCCCTTAACTCCCACAACATTTTCCAGTCTATCCAGAAGAATGGAATGATCAATGGTATCAAATGCTGCACTAAGGTCAAGCAACACAATCAGCGAGACACAGCCCTGATCAGATGCCAACAGTAGGTCGTTTACTACTTTTACCAGAGTTGTCTCTGTGCTATGATGAGGTCTAAATCCTGACTGATACATTTCATGGATGTTATTCCTATGTAAATATGAGCATAACTGCTGTGCCACAGCTTTTTCAAGCACTTTGGAGATAAAGGGGAGGTTGGATATTGGCCGATAATTGGACAGCTGACAGGGATCAAGGTCAGGTTTTTTAATCAGGGGTTTGATAACTGCTAGTTTAAAGGATTTGGGTATAGACCCCTTTCACATGACGTCACCGCGCCACGAGATTTTGTTAGGCGCCATATTGGAAGACCAAGTACATGCACTCACAATATAAAACAAAGTACGAGCGAGAGTAAAGTGACACGATGGATGATAATTCTGGTTATGTGAGTACATTACCAGTTGCAGAAAGGGCACGGTATGTGGAGAAACTGGCTGTGATTGATGGGTTTGACCCATATGATAAGACTCGGGGCAAGGGAGAATGGAAACATAAGGAGGACCGGACACCAATTCTGCCATCTGTTTGCTACCCAGACATTGTAAACTATTTGTTGTTTACACCCAGTGCCTACACTCAGTGTTCGAACTAATGCCGATATTTTCGGGGGGTCCCTTTTTTCCCTTGGGGGTGTGTGTGCTTGCGCTTGTCTCAGAGCGCGGATCTCCAAACACATGAGAAGCCTATCTTACGCACATATCACGTGGACTCCACACCTCCACACACGCATCGCGTCTGAAGTCATAACTCATCAGGGGAAATCATGTCCGCATTGGCATGTTCAAAAAACAACCTCGCGTCAACAATGATACCACACGCAAGAAAAAAAAAAACAGTCAGGTTACTCAACAACCAACCTGGCAGCAGCGAGCAAGCCCCAAACCATCCTAAATTATTATTATTATTATTAAATTGTAGAAGTCTGGGAGGCTTGCTCCTCATACAGTTATCAACTTGGGCCAATTTAGCATGTTTTAAATCTGAATTTCTTGCGTTTGCTTACCTCAAAGTGTCCGCAGATCATGCACAGACTTATCCATTATATCCACAGTTTTTTGCCAAGTCTCACACAGGTTTCTTTCAAGTCTACTGTTGGGCCAATAAATCAAAAATAAAACAGCTCAGATTTAAGTCGTTTGCCACTCCACTTTATTCTCGTGGGTTCACATACTGCTGCCGTTATTTCCCCCTAATCACGAGTTTGTTGGTCTTCCAAAATGGTGCAGGGTCTGTTTACTTCCGGTTTTGGGTGACATCAGTGAAAGGGGTCTATATAGCTAATCGTAAGAGAAGAATGTATTATTTTTAGAATTTTTTAGAAGTGGTTCAATTACTTCAGGTATTATCTGTTTGAATAGATGTGTAGGTAAGGGATCTAGTACACAAGTTGAGGCTTTTGATGCTGAGATTAATGAAAGTAATTCAGTTTCTCTAAGGGGAGTAAAACATTCTAATTGCTGATCTGATACAGTTATATTGTTAACTACAGGGTCCCTTACATTGTCTGACCTTAAATTAGTAGTTTGAATTTTTTTGTCGGATATAATTTTGTCATTAAAAAAATTCATGAAGTCGTTGCTACTCCATACTGCAGGTGTGCATGTGTTGATAGTGGACTTATTCCTGGTTAATTTTGCTACAGTATTAAATAGGAATCTAGGATTATTTTTGTTATCTTCTATTAGGGAGGAGAGATATGTTGATCTCGCAGCACTAAGAGCTTTTCTATACTTCAGGAAGCTCTCCTTCCACGCTAATTTGAACACTACCAATTTAGTTTGATGCCATTTACGTTCCAATTTTAGAGTGGTCTGTTTTAAAGTGCGAGTGTCATCATTATACCAGGGTGCTAATTTTTTGTCTCTGACCATTTTCCTTTTACGAGGAGGTACATTATCTAAAGTATGGCGGAAAGTTGACTCTAAGCATTCAGTTGCCTGATCAAGTTCTGCAGGAGCTGACAGTGACCCAATCAAAGTTGATAACTCTGGGAGATCATTTATAAAGCTCTGTGCAGTAGCTGACGTGAATGTATACATTTAATGCAGTAGTGTGGTGAGGTGCACATATTATTACTCAGACATATTTTGAATGAGATGAGATAATGATCTGAGAACTTCAGACTGTGGAAGTGTGACTATATTTTCTACGTTTAACCCAAATGTTAGTATTAAATCAAGGGTGTGGCCACAATTATGGGTCGGTCCTGTGACATTCTGATTAATCCCTACTGAATCTAAAATGGACACACGCTGTTTTCAAAGGGTCTTCTGGGTTATCGAAGTGAATATTAAAATCTCCGACAACTAAAGCTTTGTCTAAGGAAATAACCAGATCTGAGATAAAATCTGCAAATTCAGAAAGAAACTCAGAATATGGCCCCGGGGGCCTGTAAATAATAAGTAACGGGATTAACTGGGTAGACTTATTTTTCGAGGCTACATACATTATATGAGTATGAAGAACTTCAAATGTATTAAATTTATAACCAGGTTTGTGTGTTACACCTAGATAATCATTATAAATAACCGCAACGCCTCCTCCTCTGCCAGTTAGACGAGGCTGGTGTATATAACTGTATCCAGGAGGACTCGCTTCATTTAATGCTATATATTCATTTGGCTTAATCCATGTTTCAGTTAAACACAGTACATTAAACTCCTGATCAGTAATGAGTTCATTAACCATTAGCGCTTTAGATATAAGAGATCTAATATTTAATAGCCCCACCTTTAGATCAAAGGTGCTGGGAGCGGCTGTACAGTTAGTGTGATCTAATTTTATATTGATTAGGTTACTGGAACAAATTCTCTGAGTATTTCTACTTTTTTGTTGAGCTTGGGGAACAGACACAGTCTCGATGTAGTGGACCCTGAGTGACGACTCTGTGCAGCTAGCAGACAGTCGGTTTAGCCTGTTTGTCTGCTCCCTGGCCTTGGCTCTGGATTGTCAGAAATTAACTAGGCCTGTTCTGAGACTATGACCTATGCTGCAAGAAATGAGAGCAGCACCTTCCCGAGTGGGATGGATACCATCCCGCCCTAACAGGCCAGCAGTGCCCTCAAAATTAGTCCAATTATCTATAAAGCCCACACTGTTTTCAGAGCACCACCTGGACAACCAGCAGTTCAGCGACCATAACCTGCTGTAAGCTATATCGCCACGCCGCATTGGGATGGGGCCAGAGCATACTACAGCATTGGACATCGCCGTCACTAATTTAAACACCTCTACAAAGTTACTCTTAGTAACCTCAGACTGATGAAGGCATATATCATTAGCTCCTACATGGATAACTGTCTTTTGAGAACCTGTGCTTGCCTAGGACCCTAAGATTACCTGCTATGTCCGGCGCCCTGGCTCCCGGTATACACCTGATTAAAGCTGCTGGTGCCCCTAAAGGCTGAGCTAATTTCATGTGCCGTATGATAGAGTCCCCTATAAGCAGAGCTCTTTCAGGTTTCTCAGCAGGTGCATCATTAAGGAGAGCAAACCTGTTCGACACATGAAGCGGAGAGCAGTGGTGCTCCCGTGGGCAAGCCTCAGCAGCAGCTTTGGCTCTACGCTTATGCCGCCAAGGCATCACCCATTCGCCCCGCTGTGAGGGCTCTAATGCCGGAGTTGGGGGATTACTAACTCCACCTAGGGCATCCAGACTTTTCCCTGCAGAAACTACGCTGTTCTCATTCTCACTAGTCCTCTCTAAAGTCTAGATACACACTTCTAAAGCTGCAATCTTCTTCATCAGAGAGCTAACTAATCTGCACTTATCCCAAATAAAGCTATCACTAGCGATGGAAAAAGAATGACTAAACATCCTGCAGTCAGCACATTGAACAAGCTGAAGGTGTGCCATGATGAAAGGATTCACGTATCTTAATTGAGGATCTGTTGATATTAAAGCAGATCCGATGTGGATGGCCTCCACTTGTGGTCTTTATTAGGGTCTGTTAATCAGAAAGTCCAGAGTCCAGTTGCAAAGGGAAGTGCTCATACCAAGCTGGGTAAGCTTGGAGATCAGCTTGGATGGGGTCACAGTGTTAAATGCTCCATTGAGATCAAAGAACGATATTCTGACGTACGAGTTGTGGTAGTCCAGGTGGGTCGGAGCAGAACGGAGTGCCATGGAGATGGCATCCTGTGTTGATCTGTTGCAGTAGTAAGCAAACTGATGTGGGCCAATTGTGGCATGTAAACAAGATTGCAGGTGTGACAGAACCAGTATCTCGAAGCACTTGGCAATGATGGGGGTGAGTGAGACAGGATGGAAGTCATTGAGGGCTGTGGCAGTGGATTGCTTTGGCACTGACACATTGGAGGCAGTCTTAACTGTGGTGGGGACAGCTGCCTGGGGCAGGGACAAGTTAAAAATGTCCATAAAGACCCCAGCCAACTGCTCTGCACAAGCTCTAAGTACATGTCCAGGTATTCCATCAGGACCAGTTGCCTTCCATACATTTATCCTACTTAGAGTAGAGCAAACTTCTGAGGTGGAGAAAGTGAGAGGCTGTTCATCAGATGGTGGTTCTGCCTTGATGATGACCTCCTTATCTACTCGATCAAACCAAGTGTAGAAGTAATTTTGCTCATTGGGGAGGGAGGCTAAGCTGGTTGGTGGCAGAGTGCTGGGCAGTTTGATGTTGGTGATAGTCCATAATCCTTGCAATATGTGCTGGGGATCAAAGGAATTGAAGTGCTCCTCAACTCTCTGGTTGTAGTTATATTTAGCCTGGGAGATTCTGCTTCTCAGGTTGACCCTGGCTGAGCAAACCTGAAGGCTCTGTCTCTTGCTTTGAGCAGGAGGCAAATTTCTCTGTTCATCCAGGGCTTCTGATATAATAAAGGTTACAAAACAAGGTAAATAAATAACTCAAGCTATAGCTGTCTAAGTTGACATCTAGCTATCTAAACATAGAGCTATCTAAGTACAATAAACAAAAATAACGGGACAAAGACAGGTGCAAAGTGGCATTAAATATGGCCTATTAAATATGGATTTGCCTGGCATGTTCTAATGCAGTGGAAAACTGGACAAAAGCTGAGTGAAAATTCCCAGAGGAGATGGGGACACGTGAGAAATGATGAGTTACTGTGCAAGAGGACATTTAATGCCTGAGAGAGATTGGGTTATGCTGCAAACAATTTTAAAAAATGGCATCATTTTCAAAAGTACCATTAGTTTTCCATAACTTTTCCAGTTCTGGAAACTGATTTCCAAGTTCTGTGATTTTTTTTTTTTTTAAACTGGACTTTCATGACCACATGTTGTATTCAGTAATAAATGTTGCATTTCAAATAGTTTCTCATTTTATTTTATTTCTTTCAGAATTTCTGGTCTAGATATGAACAGCACCCTGTTACAAGCTGATGTCTGGAAGAAGCCCTAGTAGTGAGGAAAAGACTTCTGGTATTATCTCCAAAAATACAACTAACAGAGAAATGCCTAAAATAATCGACCTCAACTCAAACTGTGGGAAGAGTTTTACGCAAACAGATCATCTCCGAAAACACCACTGCGTCCCTACAGGAGAGAAACCGTATCAATGCTCACAGTGTGGAAAGAGTTTTACTCAACAGAGTAGTCTCCAAATACACCAACGCATTCACACAGGAGAGAAGCCATATCACTGCACGCAATGTGGGAAGAGTTTCACTCAGAGGGGCAATCTTCAACAACACCAACGCATTCACACTGGAGAGAAACCGTATCGCTGCACGCAGTGTGGAAAGAGGTTTACTCGACAAAGTACTCTACGCCAACACCAGTGCGTTCGCACCGTGGAGAAGCCGTATCACTGTGCACAGTGTGAAAAGAGTTTCACTCGACAAAGTACTCTACACCAACACCAGCGCATTCACACTGGAGAGAAGCCACATTACTGCACACAGTGTGGAAGGAGATTCGCTCACCAAAGTACTCTACAGCGACACCAGCGCATTCACACTGGAGAGAAGCCGTATCACTGCTCGCAGTGTGGAAAGAGTTTTTCTCAACAAAATCATCTACAGCGACACCAGTGGATTCACACAGGAGAGAAGCCTTATCACTGCTCGCAGTGTGGAAAGAGTTTTACTCAACAAAGTCGTCTACAGCAACACCAGCGGATTCATACAGGCGAGAAGCCGTATCACTGCTCTCAATGTGGAAAGCGTTTTACTCACCAAAGTCATCTACAGCAACATCATTGGATTCACACAGGAGAGAAGCCGTATCACTGCTCGCAGTGTGGAAAGAGTTTTACTCAGCAAAGCACTCTTCAACAACACCAGCGCATTCACACCGGAGAGAAGCCCTATATATGTTCGCAATGTGGAAAGAGTTTCACTCAGAGGGGCAATCTTCAACAACACCAGCGCATTCACACTGGAGAGAAACCATATCATTGCTGTGAGTGTGGGAGGAGTTTCAATCGCAAAAGTCAACTCCAACACCATCGGTGTGTTCAGTAACATCAGTGGGGAAAAACTTAATTTATCTACTTTCATTCAAGAGCACAAACACACAGCCAATAGCCAATTACACAAACCTCAAGAATGTTCATATGAATTTTAGCATTTAGGCTTGAGATTTAAATTGGGGATGGGAGGATTGATGGTCAAATAATTTTTTTTTTCTCATTGATCCATATTCTCATTTGCATCAATGGCTTCCATTTTTCCACTCCAGACAAAAGAGCTGAAACATCTGCAGTTTAATGTAATATATTCCACATAGGGCGGCACGGTGGTGTAGTGGTTAGCGCTGTCGCCTCACAGCAAGAAGGTCCTGGGTTCGAGCCCCGGGGCCGGCGAGGGCCTTTCTGTGTGGAGTTTGCATGTTCTCCCCGTGTCCGCGTGGGTTTCCTCCGGGTGCTCCGGTTTCCCCCACAGTCCAAAGACATGCAGGTTAGGTTAACTGGTGACTCTAAATTGACCGTAGGTGTGAATGTGAGTGTGAATGGTTGTCTGTGTCTATGTGTCAGCCCTGTGATGACCTGGCAACTTGTCCAGGGTGTACCCCGCCTTTCGCCCGTAGTCAGCTGGGATAGGCTCCAGCTTGCCTGCGACCCTGTAGAAGGATAAAGCGGCTAGAGATAATGAATGAATGAATGAATGAATGAATGAATATTCCACATACTCTGACCAGGACTGGCATATTACGCTCGTGTCAGTACACCAAGCTTTATGACGAAAATCGCTGTTCTTCCCCCACAGGTTTTGCTGTGCTTGTAGCATTGCAATCAGCTCTGAACTCCGTTTAGCCTGCTGGTGTTATGGACTCCTTCGGGGTCATCTGTCCGAGCCACATTTCACAGAAACGCAGTAAAGACCAGTTCTGAATATACCTCTGTGTAGTCATCTTACTAAGGAGGTAGTGCATTTTATTTTCCACAGACCAGATGCTTGCATAGAGTATGACCAGGAGGGTTAGCCTTCTTCTGCTAACCAGACTCTGGACTCTCCGCTCAGCACCTCAATGCCTGCCATGCATCCCAAACATTACGAGCTATTCGGTAGCTAAAAAGATTAAGCCCAGCCAAGATGATGCTCCCATGGTCCTGCCACAGTGTATGAGTTATTTTCACATTTTTATTAACCCTGTTATTAAGAGGTGGATTGATATCCAAAAATAGGCTATACAGGGTTTTGCATACATAGACCATTGTGTGGCGCAGCGCCACACAATCAGACTCGCGATTTTGAAAAAAAAAATTCCGTTGCGTATCGTTCCGTTCATTCATAGTGCTCTTTCTTCTCGTTCATGCGCACGCGTACCCACACACACACAGAGAGAGAGAGAGACGGAGAGGCGTGTCCACAGGCCTGCCGTTGCGCATATACCCGGACTGCAAGTAGGCCTGTTAGGCTAATTAAAAATAATGCAGCCTTCCCAATTCGCCTTCCGACCCCTTATTTTAAAAGGTAGCTTACGTCGTGCTTGTGATGAGCTTTATCATAGCCTTCTTGGCTTACAGGAAACGGACATCCCTGAGTCAGGCTACAAACCAGTTTCGATGCATACAGTAGCAGCTTGACACGAGGAACCGGCTTTATTGCATTATCCCGTTTATCCCGCTTCAGCATTCATGCAAGTTATTAATAATGGCTTGACATTCACAATAAATAAGGATTTCCCACTAGCCTAAATAAAATGTTGTTATACTCGCGGGGATGCCTAGTTGATGCTATCTGAAGCATAAAATCTGAATATTTTAAGAAACATCTTTATTAACTTTATTGGTGAAGTAGATAAACCATCACTACGTCACTGATACGCACACACACTGGCAGTGAATTGCAAGCAGGATTTCTCAGCTATGAATAGGGTAAGCACATAGAAATTCAGTATTCCTTTGTATATTTTTTTGATGTAATGGAAATTTTAGTGCTTTGATGATGAAGAAAATGTACTTTTTTATCCATAGATTAAAACAGACCTCAGGAATAGGCTCCAAGGGGAACACCTGGCAGCCTACTTACGAATCTCCATAAATGGTACCGAACCCAATGACTTCCCTTACGATAGGGCACTGGATTTTTTTTCAGGAAGCCACGCAGAATTAAATGTTCTGATAGGGCATGCAGGCTTTGCACCAATTAGGGTAATGCTTTTTCATTATTGTTAGTTGCCTTGGTGTTACCTTAAGTGGTTTCTTACATCTAATTATGATATTTTATTTTATTATTATTTTGTTATTACATTATACTATTTATTTCATTTTAGTATTGGTTGAGGTAAGTGTTGAGTTCAATATTTAAAATAAAAACCTCCAGCTTGTTTTTTGCAATTTATTCCTTGAATGTCAACTAAAGAATGATTGAAAGATTGCCACCAAAAAGGCAAAAAACAACGTTAACTTCAATTTTGGTGAGTAATTTTCATAAATTTAAAAGACAGGTTTTCCACCAACATCAAGCCCAGCAAACTAATGGCCTGCCCTGTAATGTAAAGTTGGGTCGAGGAATGAAACCAGGCAGGGTTCTGGGAAAAATTGTTTTAGCTGTCTTCTCTTAAAGAACTTAAAAGAATTTAGATTGAACTGAATAATCTCAAATGCTTCTTGTAGCTTTAAAATAGTCTCAGCAGGTGACTCTGAAGAAAAATACTGTGTTTGAACACCGCCCGCTGTAAACACTTTGCATACACCCCAATGACCGACTCCACCGACCACCACGACACCACCGCGCATGATTCCCTCATCGGCACAGTGGAGCACCACAAATTGCTACCTGGTCTGTGGGAAACACTGCTATATATCATGGTTTAATTAGAGAAACCATGCAATTCTGTATAAAGTCAGACATTCAGCACCACCATATACCCGGAATGGAATGATACTTCTTTCATAACTAAATTTTTGACAAATTGGGCTCGTCATGCTGCTTAGATCAAATAGTCAGGGTCACACCTAATGCTAATGGTACTTAAGCGCTTCTACCTATTGACAAAGGATGGAAGAAGACTCATTAAAATCACGTTTTCATTTGTGTAATTAATTGAATATGGGATATAGAATATGATGTTATTAACATGAGATGTAGAATGCTGGTCTTTCTCACACACACACATGCACACGAACGTGATGGTTCTGTAGGACCATGCTCGCGCACACGGGCATTAATTTGAAGATCTTCCCAGATGCATGTGCACTCAGTGTTCTTTTTCTGTTTGTCCTGAGCTGAGAGTACTCTGTTGTGTTTTGAGAAGTGCTTTGGTTTGCCTAGATTTATGGGAGAAGTTCAGTAAAATAGTATAAAAGAGATTGGTCTGAGATTTTTCTTCATATCTTTTGGCAGACAACGCCTCACAAAAGAATTTCCCCAACATTTTTTCTAGCGCCCAATGTGTAACAACCAACATCTCCAGAGAAGCGCTGGACTGTGGAGACTGGCTTCAGTCATTGGTGCTAGCATCCAAGTTAAATATAAAGTGGTGGCATTTTTAGCCCCATTTTTACGTTTGAATCCCTGCCTCTGACGAAACCCTTATCCATTTGGCCAGTTTCTTTGTCTGGTGTGATGACGCGTGTTGATGTGGCTGTCAAAGGATATGAGATGACTGTGTTTTTAGGCTGGTAATGAAGGTCAGCTATGTATCTGAGTCTTGTTAAGAATTTAGTGTTTCAAGGATTGAAAGTTGATTAAGTGGAGTTTGAGTTAGAGTTTCAGAGAATATATAAAGAGTTTAAGAGTTAATGAGATTATGTAAAGAGTTTTATGCGTTAAAGGGATTCCCTTCATTTAACCTCTTAAGTGAAGAGTTAATGGTAATGCAAACTGGTAAAGCTTGGGTGTGATTGATTATGTGAAGAATTTATAGGTCATGCTAAGATGCTAAACATGCCTGGGTGTGACATTGTGTTTTTATGGTTCATGCTAGATTGAGTGATTAAGGCCATTGATGGTGTGAGCAATAATGTGCCCCTTTTCCACCAAAGCAGTTCCAGGGCTGGTTCGGGGCCAGTGCTTAGTTTGGAACCGGGTTTTCTGTTTCCACTGACAAAGAACTGGCTCTGGGGCCAGAAAAACTGGTTCCAGGCTAGCACCAACTCTCTGCTGGGCCAGAGGAAAGAACCGCTTACGTCAGCGGGGGGGCGGAGTTGTTAAGACCAACAACAATAACAAGACCGCGAAAGATCGCCATTTTTAAGTGACCAGAAGCAGCAGCTGTACAAACGCGAAGTCATCCATTATTATTATTATTATTGTTGCTGCTGCTGCTTCCGTGTTGTTTTTGCTTCGATATTCGCGCCAAGGTTTATGCAAACGTAGCGACGTAACTGATGTATACAGCGACGTAATGACGTATACAGTGACGTAACTGACGTATACAACGACGTAATGACGTGTCTTCCCTTAGCACCGCGAGGTATGGAAAAGCAAACTGGTTCTCAGCTGGCTCGCAAGTTGAACGAGTTGTGAACCAGCACCAGCACTGGCCCCGAACCAGCCCTGGAACTGATTTGGTGGAAAAGGGGTAATAGTGATGTTTAGTGAGCTAAGAGAATCAGCTGCGTCTGAGTCATTCTGTCTTGGGATTTTTTTTTTTAGCTGGATGTAGAAATGCATGGCGTTGCTGGGTCGATGCTGTGTGTGAGTGGCCGGATACGGAGCTCAATGTTCCTTTAGCTTGGTTTTGGGATTTTCTGGGGAGTTTCAGAGATTTTTTTTTCTCCTTTGTTTTTTGCTGCGGTATTTTTGTTATGAGTTGAATGTTGGCAGAGCTCAGTTTTTTTTTTTTTTTGAGGAGTATTTGTTTTTTGTTTATACAGGCTTGCTTTTGTTTCTCATTAAAATTTGTTTTGAATATTTAATTTTTCTTTGTTCCTTTTTGGACAGTGTTGTGGGGATTCCAGTGGGAGTGTTTGGTATGCATTCCTTGGTGTTAGTCTGGATATAAATTCTGGCATTGCTAGAGTTCAGGATGGTTTTTGTCTTACTCGCATTCTGAATGCTGGGTCTCTCTCTTGCTCGCTCGCTCGCTCACACCCCTTCTTGTGGATGCTTGCTCTGTTCCCTTCTCTCTGCAACCAGCTGCATTGTATTCAGTGGTGATTTATTATGCTTGAAGAAGTGGCTTTTAAAATGTTTATATCAGATAATATGCATTATATGACTATGTAGGTAATACATTCCTTTTTTATTTTAGTTTGTACGTGATGTTGCATGGGGGTGCAAGAACTCAGCCATTTTTTTTTATGGTGATACACATTATATCAGGCTTTTATTTAGTGCTTTTTTTGAAACTCATTTACAGTTTTGTCTTTTTATGGTTACTCTTATTTCCCTTTATTAAAATTTTTATTTCAGTATACAGATTCATTATAAATCAACTAGTGTTGATTTCTGTTTTATAAGGTTGTATTATGATTACTATTAAGGTTTCTTTTAATTATTCTTCACTTTTACTTCATTGTTGTTCTTTAATTTAAAAAAAGAAGAGAAAAACAAATAAGAACTCAGGGAGGTTCTTGGCGTGAGATCGAGGCTCACCCTGAACTTGCTGCCACTCAACACAGAGGTTAAATCTCTTCAGCCAAAATGTCTGCTGCCAAGGGGAAGTGAATAAAGAAGTGCCTGCAGAGGGTGACTTCCAACGTCTTTGCCATGTTCAACCAGTCCCAGATCCAAGAGTTTAAAGAGGTATTCAACATGATCAACCTGTGATGGCTTCATTGATGATGAGGAGCTTCATGATATGCTCTCTTATCTTGGAAAGAATTCCTTAGATGAATACCTGGAGAGCTTCATGAGTGAAGCTCCAGGTCTGATCAACTTGACCATATTCGTCACCATGTTTGAACTCAGTGGCACTGATCCCGAGGATGTCTGCCCTAGGATTAACTGATCAGCAGAGACATGATGGGCACTGACTAAGGTTTTTGAGCTTCTGCTTCATGTGAATGCCCTGGAATATTGTACTCTTGTTACTTTTTAATTATATAAGCTATTGTATTTTTTATTGTGTGTTGATATGAATAATGTTAATTTTTCATATTGTAGTAACCTTGTGTTAATTCACCATTTAATTATGCAAGAATGTTTCTGTTTAAAGATGAAGTGAGTTTTGGTGTAGGATGATGTTAAAAATTAAGATTTACAAATGAGGTTTTAATTTCAATTATTGAATAATTTTATAGTCATCTCAGTAACGTAAGTTCTCTGCTGAACTCGGGTGTCGAGTACACCATCATGCCTAAAGATGGTAAGGTGGACATTTTCCTCCATTGAAGTGTTTTTTTTCGCCCACCTCTGGGGAATGAGTGATCAAAATTTTAACATTTTTCTTTCAATCAGGTGTTTGTTGTTTTGGACCATACTCACAGTATATGTTTAAATATATTGTATATGCATGCAACAAGTATATCATTTAATACTCCAAAAGGTCATTCCATATCAAATGAACCAAAATTTTTTAACTTTCACACTCAAATTGTAATTTTCTTTAAACTTTTTTGGATGAAGGGGACATGTATCCTGAGCCCAACTGCCAGGTTTTAAAGCTGAAATGTTACTATTAGCAGAGATAAACTACTGGTTTGGGGTCAGGGGGTCAATTTTAAGAAATCAAACATATTTCTGGAGCCATTTGGAGGACTCTGTATGCTCACTTATAGACTATTCAGGTGAACTATTTTTTTTTCCTCTAGCCCTATAGTACGTACGCTTCAGAAATATATAGTTTTAACTTTCTTTATTGTCACCACCTTCCAACTATTAAGGTCAGAAATAAAAAAAAAAAACACTCGCGAATTCACAAGTTTTTTTTTTTTTTTAAACTAGTTACCTCCGCCAAGGAGCTTATGTTTTCGGTAGCGTTGGTTTGTTTGTTAGTTTGTCTGTTAGCAACATTACGGAAAAAGTTATGAACGGATTGCTCTGAAATTTTTTCCAGAGGTGTGACTGGGCACAAGTAACAATCCATTAAATTTTGGTGGTGATCTGGATCACCTTCTGGATCCCGGATTTTTTTAAAGGATTCTTGGTGGAGGTCTGTGCTCTCCGAGTGCTTTTCTAGTTTTAAAGAGCTGTTTTCTAGAAAACTAAGCAAGTCTTAGACATGCCACTTGGTGACCAAAGTCTCAGTAAACTTTTCAGGCCAGAGCTATGTTAATATAGCTCTAGGATAGCATATGGCTGATATTCAGGTGGCCAAAGTTGGCCCCAGCTAGAAAATTAACAAATTTACCATATTTCATAGGGGGGTCCAACTCAGAAGGTCCACAACTTAGCAATTTAGAAAGTTGAGTATCTTTAGAGTAGGGTTTAATGCCTCACATATGTGAAAACTTGCAATGGAAAATGTTTCCTTTTTGTTTTATTGGATGGTTTGTCATGGTATGGTTATTGGATTTTTATATGATATTAAAAGCATTGAAATTAGTGGCCAAATAATGAAAATCAGCTAATTATCTGATGATGCAACAGTGTTTGTAAGAGATAAATTATCAGTAAACTCATATGTGTAATGCAGTGATACTTGTACCTATGTAAAAATAAAACATTGAAAATGAAAAAAAAAATCAGTGAAATGTCTGGAAATATTGTGGTACTGGAACAACATAGACACATTACATAGACATTTCAGAGAGGGACTTACAAGCAGCATATAAGAATGAATGTGTGTGTATATATGTACAGTGGTGCTTGAAAGTTTGTGAACCCTTTAGAAATTTCTGCATAAATATGACCTAAAACGTCATCAGATTTTCACACAAGTCCTAAAAGTA
This sequence comes from Neoarius graeffei, assembly GCF_027579695.1. Classification (NCBI taxonomy): domain Eukaryota; kingdom Metazoa; phylum Chordata; class Actinopteri; order Siluriformes; family Ariidae; genus Neoarius; species Neoarius graeffei. The sequence goes on from NC_083569.1 coordinate 129,520,820, forward strand.
GATAAAGAGAACCCAGTTATACAAATGAGACAAAAATATTATACTTGGTCATTTATTTATTGAGGAAAATGATCCAATATTACATATCTGTGAGTGGCAAAAGTATGTGACCCTTTGCTTTCAGTATCTGGTGTGACCCCCTTGTGCAGCAATAACTGCAACTAAACGTTTCTGGTAACTGTTGATCAGTCCTGCACACTGGCTTGGAGGAATTTTAGCCCGTTCCTCCGTACAGAACAGCTTCAACTCTGGGATGTTGGTGGGTTTCCTCATATGAACTGCTGGCTTCAGGTCCTTCCACAACATTTCCATTGGATTAAGGTCAGGACTTTGACTTGGCCATTCCAAAACATTCACTTTATTCTTCTTTAACCATTCTTTGGTAGAACGACTTGTGTGCTTAGGGTCGTTGTCTTGCTGCATGAACCACCTTCTCTTGAGATTCAGTTCATGGACAGATGTCCTGACATTTTCCTTTAGAATTCGCTGGTATAATTTAGAATTCATTGTTCCATCAATGATGGCAAGCCATCCTGGCCCAGATGCAGCAAAACAGGCCCAAACCATGATACCACCACCATGTTTCACAGATGGGATAAGCTTCTTATGCTGGAATGCAGTGTTTTCCGTTCTCCAAACATAACGCTTCTCATTTAAATCAAAAATTTCTATTTTGGTCTCATCCGTCCACAAAACATTTTTCCAAAAGCCTTCTGGCTTGTCCACGTGATCTTTAGCAAACTGCAGATGAGCAGCAATGTTTTTTTGGAGAGCAGTGGCTTTCTCCTTGCAACCCTTCCATGCACACCATTGTTGTTCAGTGTTCTCCTGATGGTGGACTCATGAACATTAACATTAGCCAATGTGAGAGATGCCTTCAGTTATTAGAAGTTACCCTGGGGTCCTTCGTGACCTCGCAGACTATTACACGCCTTGCTCTTGGAGTGATCTTTGTTGGTTGACCACTCCTGGGGAGGGTAACAATGGTCTTGAATTTCCTCCATTTGTACACAATCTGTCTGACTGTGGATGGTGGAGTCCAAACTCTTTAGAGATGGTTTTGTAACCTTTTCCAGCCTGATGAGCATCAACAACGCTTTTTCTGAGGTCCTCAGAAATCTCCTTTGTTCGTGCCATGATACACTTCCACAAACGTGTTGTGAAGATCAGACTTTGAAAGATCCCTGTTCTTTAAATAAAACGGTGCCCACTCACACCTGATTGTCATCCCATTGATTGAAAACACCTGACTCTAATTTCACCTTCAAATTAACTGCTAATCCTAGAGGTTCACATACTTTTGCCACTCACAGATATATAATATTGGATCATTTTCATCTCATTTGTTTAACTGGGTTCTCTTTATCTACTTTTAGGACTTGTGTGAAAATCTGATGATGTTTTAGGTCATATTTATGCAGAAATATGGAAAATTCTAAAGGGTTCACAAACTTTCAAGCACCACTGTATATGAATGAGTAATAATACTATTAGAAGAAGAAGAATGTACAAGACAAAAAGTATGTGATTATTGTACACATTTTATCAGCAGCCGCTGTAATGGCCAAATCCAAGTCACATTATATAGTTATTGACAAGCTTTTTAAAGTCTAGCATCAGATACTTATGGTCCAAGATGACATTTTTCAGAAATATTGTTCCCCAAGTAAAATTATATTAGGGGATGCAGCTATCTTGTGGGTTCTATTACAATACCACAACCATGCCTGAACATGCAATTTAGTGTATTTCACACTGTACATACATACGTAGAAGCAATGCTTCATAAAACCACAGGGAACATTTTTCCATTTCCAGTTTTCACATATGTTAGGCCTTAGCCCCTACTCTAAATGTACCCAACTTTCCAAATTGCTAAGTTGTGGACCTTCTGAGCTGGACCCCCCATGAAATAAGGCAAATTTTGTTAATTTTCCAGCTGGGGCCAAATTTGGGCACCTATATATCAGCCATATGCTATCCTAGAACTATATTAACATAGCCCTGGCCTGAAAAGTTTACTGAGACTTTGGTCACCAAGTGGCATGTCTGAGACTTGCTTAGTTTTCTAGAAAACAGCTCTTTAAAACTAGTAAAAAAAACACTCACAAATTTGCATCATTGTGATTTTTTTTTCATTTTAGAACTTTTATAGAAAGAAAGAAGTCAAAATGAAGAAAGCTTATTGGACATTTTTCAAAGGTATGGGTGCCCGAGGGCCCAGGAAAAAAAATTGGTCTGTCTGCAATACCCAGATGTGGGTATACAAACCCCTTAAAAAGCCTCCAGAATGAAGAAAAATTAATAAAAATTAACATGAGATGTAGTATCATGAACTTTCTCTTACTCACACACACACATGGACATGATAGTTCTGTCCTGTAGAACCATGCTTGCACACATGGGCATTCATTTGTCTAGCAATGTGCCTTGAAATTTTTTTTTCATATCTTTTGGCAGAAAACACCTCACAATAGAACCTATCCTGAGAAAGTTTTTGTTTAAAGAATTTCTCCAACAGGATATAAGTTTTTCTTTGAGGCTGCAAAAACATTTACCCATGTCTGAACACCTAAAAGGATGGCAGATATTTAATTTTATTCAGACATTGATTCTGATTGATGTTAATGGGGTAAAGTGTCCTGTGGATTGATTAAATTAAATTAAATTAAATTAAATTAAACTTTGTCATTGTGCAGAGTATGGGTAAAAAGCCAATGAAATGCAGTTAGCATCAAAGTGCAAAATGCAGTATTATTTACAGATAAGTGCCAGGAGAAAGTACTGCAGCATAGTGATACTATAGATTACAGTATACAGATATGTTTATAAATATTTAATTGTATATTTACAGAGGGGAAATGGACATGATTCAAGAGTATGCAATGTTGTGTGTCGTTAGCCTGATAGCATAATTGCCTAAGTCATTTTTTGGCCAAATTGTGATATCTGCCTAACTTTACTCTCCTACCACTGCTACATCACCATGCCTTATTGCCTATGTCCTCAGCCTATCAGAACGCATTTTAGAGTCCAAAATCACTATCTGCCTTAGTCATCTCTTTGACTTAGGAATTTTTGACGCACAAATGGAGTGTGACTCCATGCATAGCCTCATTGAACGGCGTACCATCAAAGATATTCACACTCCACATGATTACATTGTCATCTTTGAGACTGCATGTTTGCATCCATCCCCATACAAGGTGACCCAGCTATACCACAATGACTTCATGAAGTTATCTATGGCCTATGTCACCAACATTCGACCAGGCAGAAAAGTTGGTGACCCCACAGTCCATGACCTTCGGGCTCTCCAGTACTTGGCAGATGGTTGAATCCGGCACAAGTTGGATTTTGAGTCTGATTGGGAGGACCTACCTCAGCGACTCAGCATCCCCGAAGAACCGCTCCACTGGGTCCCACTCTTTCCTGCCCAATTGCCAGTTACTCTCAGGAAATTCAATGACTTGCAGGCAATGAAACCAGTACTACCAAGAGTGGTCCACTAGTACCATGACAACCTCCCTCATCAATAGACAGTGTGAAAACGAATTCACACAGCATCTGAGTAGGACTTTGGTTAAGGTTAAACAAGTAAAACAACTTGGTTAAAGTCAGACATGTAGAACAACTTGGTTAAGGTTAGACAGGTAACACAACTTGGTTATGTTTGGGAAAGTAAAACTACTTTTCTATGTTATGTTTGTATTTATATGTAAGAGAAAAATTGCCTAAGTCATGGCACATTCTGCCTAAGTCACTTTTATTTGTTATGCAATTGATGTGTCTTTTTTTTTTTTGCAAACTTGTTCACACATCTTGTTGAACTTACTGTTACAAAATCAATAAAAAATACCAATGTGCTTGCTAAAAATAGTTTTTTCTTGTTTTCTGAAAACATTCAAATATGACTTAGGCAATTGTTAGAGATTCACCGTCTCTTCCTCTTGCTCCAACCGGAGCGATCACCCTCTCGCAGATCAGTCCCTTCGTGTCACCCAGAGCTCTGGGGTGAATCGTGAAACAGACAGGAACCCAGAATATAGTTTCACAGTCTTTATTCACAGCTTCGCCGAAGACGAGAATACAGAAGGCTTTTATACGTGTGTGTGAGTGTGTGTGTGTGTGGGGGGGAGACTACATGCAATTGAAGAGACCTTGGTCTGAGCAGGTCACATCTTAATTACATCAATAATAAGCAAAATGTTCAGACACATTTCTGATCAATAATAAGCAGAATGTTCTGATAGAATGTTCAGACAGATATCAAAGGCCATTTCTTACGCACAGCCTATTCTTGATAGCACAGGGCAATATGTTCTTATGATAGCAATGGAATTTTAAGCAAAATACTGTTTCCAGCTGGTATTAACACAAAATAATATTTTGCACATGTCAGTAGAGCATACAAATAAGTTAATACCTTAATAAATCCTTACCATTCCCCTCTTTGATACTAGATTACAACTAGTATCACACCCCAGTATTCTGATCATATATGTGATTACATTGAGAATTAGGAATTTGTCCCAAATACACACTACTTCCTTCAGAGTAATTTGTTCTAAAACAGTGAGGGGAAAATGAAATTAGAGGGCATATCGACCTGCAGAGTAGTGAGAACAGAGTCCTGTAAGACAGTGGCAGGGGTTTCCGTGCTAGAGACTGAGGAGGTCTGGTTTAAATATTATAACAAAGAGGGGCTCATAGAGAAATTACAGAAGGGGCCCCAAAAATTGAAAGGTTGGCCCCTTGGGCCCCATGCATAATACAGAGCTTCAGACCATAGAGGCAAAGGTGGACGTGTAATAATAGTAGAAGGCGGCATCAGATGGCAGACATAACAACTTTCATTCGTGTGCTCTCGTGCAGTCCAGTTAGTGAATTGCCAAAAGATGTTGTCTCGAGGTCCAGCTCGAGCGGGTAACCCTGCTCCGAGCAGCAGTAGAGTGGCCGCGAAGCTCGTGATGAGGATTTTCATGGTTGTAGTGAGGATGATTGGTCCCAGATGGGGGCACGAGATCCCTTCTCCTCTTTGTTCACGGCTTCTCATCTCATCTCATCTCACAGGGTCGCAGGCAAGCTGGATCCTATCCCAGCTGAAACGGGCGAAAAGGCAGGGTACACCCTGGACAAGTCGCTAGATCATACACACCCATTCACACCTACAGTCAATTTAGAGTCACCAGTTAACCTAACCTGCATGTCTTTGGGGGAAACCGGAGCACCCAGAGGAAACCCACGCGGACACGGGGAGAACATGCAAACTCCACACAGAAAGGCCCTCGCCGGCCACGGGGCTCGAACCCAGAACCTTCTTGCTGTGAGGCGACAGCGCTAACCACTACACCACCGTGCCGCCCACCCACAAATGTATTTATTTATTATTTATTCTGCACACTGCTCTCTCTCTCTCTCTCTCTCTCTCTCTCTCTCTCTCTCTCTCTCTCTCTCTCTCGGTGTGTGTGTGTGTGTGTGTGCGCACGTTCACACCTTCAGATGGATTAAATGCAGAGGAGGAATTTTGCTGTGCTTGAGTGTACATATGACAGAAATAAAAGCTTGTTCTTATTAATTTATCCACAAATGTATTTATTCCACTTGAAAAGTGCTCGGCAGACCAGCTACTGGATTTGGGACACTACGACATCCTGAACTATTTCGTTTTTGGGATTTCATCAGGGATAAATAAATTTATTAGGGATAAATTTAGCTCATATGTATAAAGTTTTTAATTTTGTGTAAAGCGGATTTGTGACATTGTTTGTTGTTAAAAGTGCTTTAGAAATAAACTTGATTTAAATTAACTCATGATCTTGAGAAAATAGCATTAAAAAAATTATTGCAAGCAGGGCCGTTCTTGGCTTCCATACAAGTAGGGTTGAAAACGTCCTTATAAAACTTTCATTATTATTATATCCTTTATTTATCCAGGAATTGTCCCATTGAGATACAAGATCTCTTCTTCCAGGGAGTCCTGGCCAAGATGGCGCACAGATATTAACATAAACTGCATACATACAGTAAAATACATACATCATACATAAAATCAACCCAATATTAAGAACGTGAGAAATGGAGTTGTCACAGTCAACAGTCACATCAGGTAAAACAGCTACATGTTTCCTGTAGGGCGGAGTTTAACATTCCTTTGAAGGCATTTACAGTAGGAAGTGCTTCTAATGTAATAATAACCTGCATCTCATTCCATATTGATGGTGCATAAAAGGAGAAGGCAGTTTTTCCAAGCTCTGACTGTACCATCAGAACATCCAAGAGCATCCTATTTCTGCTCGCCTAGTATTACACTGGGGAACAATTTGAAACAATTTTTCTGTTGAGTTAGATTTTTATGCTGATTAAAACTAAAATTGGCGTGCTGATTCCAAAATTGCAGTCAGTTTTTTTTCTAGCATGTCAAGTTTTTTCTCCACAGCTTACCCTCCAGATAAGCAAAATTCCACTGATTAGCTGTAGTAAGACTATTTGAAGGTTATGGAAGAATGTTATCAGGGTAGATGGGATGTACATATGATGGCTGACTATTGTTGGAGCATCAAACGCGATAGTCCTCAAGTTGAACACTCCAGAAAGAGCTATAAACGTAAACTTTTACCTTAACTACTTGCATGGGCGGCACGGTGGTTAGCACGGTCGCCTCACAGCAAGAAGGTTCCGGGTTCAAACCCAGCAGCCGGCGAGGGCCTTTCTGTGTGGAGTTTGCATGTTCTGCGTTGGTTTGCTCTGGTTTCCCCCACAATCCAAAGACATGCAGTTAGGTTAACATGGGGTGCCCTTGAGTGAGGTACTGAACCCGTGGCTGCCCACTGCTCTGAGTGTGTGTGTGTGTGTTCACTGCTTCAGATGGGTTAAATGCAGAGGATGAATTTCACTGTGCTTGAAGTGTGCATGTGATGAATAAAGGTTTCTTCTTGCACACAATTTATAATTCCAGTAGCCATATCCTTTGTAAAAACATAATAGTGTTAAATAAACATTGCAGTCATGCCTGTTTCTTTCATATTTCATTGTATGTCAATATTTGTAAATTTTTATAAAACAAGCACATATCTGTTAAGTACAGTATTTTTCATATTTTTTAAGAAAATGGGGATCCTATAGTTCAAAAACTTGACGTGATGGAGAAAAACTGAGATCAGTTTTGGATTCCGCACCCAAAAATTAGTTAAAAACAGCTGTCAGACCTAACTCAACAAAAATTGTGTTCCCCAGTGTTATAGGTGCCTGTGTGGTAAGTTAGAAGGTCAGAAATGCAATCAATGAAAAAATGTAGAAATAAATAAAAAAATAATTTAAAAAAATACACCCGAATGTGGCATAAGGTGCTCCATAAATTATCATATAAACATTTATATAAATAACTTGGTGGCACGGTGGTGTAGTGGTTAGCGCTGTCGCCGCACAGCAAGAAGGTCCGGGTTCGAGCCCCGTGGCTGGCGAGGGCCTTTCTGTGTGGAGTTTGCATGTTCTCCCCGTGTCCGCGTGGGTTTCCTCCGGGTGCTCCGGTTTCCCCCACAGTCCAAAGACATGCAGGTTAGGTTAACTGGTGACTCTAAATTGAGCGTAGGTGTGAATGTGAGTGTGAATGGTTGTCTGTGTCTATGTGTCAGCCCTGTGATGACCTGGCGACTTGCCAGCTCGCCTGCGACCCTGTAGAACAGGATAAAGCGGCTAGAGAAGATGAGATGAGATAAATAACTTGTTTGAAAGAAGACATGCTCCATCCAGCAGGGGGCGATAATGCAGCAGAAGGTTGTTGCCAACTGGTATGAAGTGAAAGGAGAAGAAGAAAGCGAGCTGCTTCTCCAGGAAAACGTTTCTGACGGTTTTACACAGACATGGTGAGATAAACTTGCTTTATTCATAAAAGTAATTAAATTAGTTTAGAATATTTTGCATCACACACTACAGCTTGTCAGGGAGAGCAGTCTGACAGCCATCTTCTGACAAAGGGAGGTAATTCTTCAGGGCGTAACATCATCTCCAGGCCTGATCAAACAAACCAGTGCTGTGTTTAAAAAAGACAGAGAGAAAAACCTGAATTTGATTATATTCAGATTTAATGTCGAGTGAATTTCAGAAATCTGTCATTGTTATCGTTTCTAATGGTAAATAAAAATATAAGTAAGTAACTTAAGATTCTGTATAAGATTTTACTAGCAGATCCACTGCTTCCAATCATAGTTTGTGAATATTAATTGAATAAAAAAGGTTAAAATAGATATTGTGATACTCGTGCTGTTTCATATAGATAGATATGCAAAGATAAAGTTGAATATCTACAGTGTGTGCAGTATTTGCAGAGTTCCGAGTATATAAGGGTGTATTCAGACCAGGATAGTTCGATAGTTCACTTGCTTTGGTCCGAACCAATTTTTTTTTTTCTTTTCATTTTGGTGTGGTTCGCTTTCACACTGTACATTTTAGTAAGCGGACCAAAATCTGTCAACAAAGCCACGCGCCCTGGGGCCGTTCAGCTATTGGTCAGAGACGACACGCGCACAAAGCGTTAAGTTCAAAAGTAGTCATGGAGGCTTTCCGTGCTGTTATTCTTTTTAATGTCATCAAAGCTATATGTTTTTTCCAGTTTTTACTGTTTTCACAATTGTGCGGGTTTCCTCCGGGTGCTCCGGTTTCCCCCACAGTCCAAAGACATGCAGGTTAGGTTAACTGGTGACTCTAAATTGACCGTAGGTGTGAATGTGAGTGTGAATGGTTGTCTGTGTCTATGTGTCAGCCCTGTGATGACCTGGCGACTTGTCCAGGGTGTACCCCGCCTTTCGCCCGTAGTCAGCTGGGATAGGCTCCAGCTTGCCTGCGACCCTGTAGAACAGGATAAAGCGGCTAGAGATAATGAGATGAGATGAGATGACACAATTGTGCGATTACTATGCTGTTGTACAAGTAATTTATCAACGACGACAAAGGGCAAGGCGGCTGCGGAGGATAGCGCTGATGAGTGCACATCATGTTGTGACAGTTCTGGCTTTTCACGCAATAGATGAATTTCTTTTTTGCGTCGCTAGTACCGCCACTTTTTGAAAGAATGTCCCTGATTTGAATGTAGGTCTGACGGAGTTTCTTCACTTTTAGCCGACATTGTTCTGGGGAGCGCGTGAACCCCTTCTCCTTCATTTTCTCACTGAATACAGCAAACACGTCGGCATTTTTGTGTGTTCTCTCCAAAAGCTCAGATATGTGGACATCTGCCCATATATCCACAAGGGTACGCGTTTCTTCCTCGGCCCACGTTTGCCCCCTACTCATTTTTTGTACTCTGTAGTCTAGCCTACCACTGGTCTGAATGACTGAACGACTGTTGTAAGGTTCCCTTGACAACCGAAACAGTGTTTGCACTTTGCGGTGGAGTGCCAAGACTCTGTTTCCCATAATGCTCGACAAACGACGGAAGCTCCCGAGGTACAAAAAAGCAAAACTGTCAGATTAGGTCCGGTCTGCTTTCACACCTCCAAAAGGTCCGCACCAGAGTTCCTTTGGTCCGGACCGAGTCCGACCTTTCAGCTCGGTCTCGGTCCGCTTGTTTGGTCCGGACCAGAGTTCGGTGGTTTGTATTCAGACCAACCCAAAAGGTCCGGACCAAGGGAAATTTGGTTCGTTTAGTCGTTTGGTCCAGACCAAACAAGGTAATTCAAAAAGGTAAACTTTCATATATTCTATATTCATTACATATAAAGTGAAATATTTAAAGTCTTTTTTGTTTTAATTTTGATGATTATGGCTTATAGCTCATGAAAATCAGAAATCCAGTATGTCAAATTATTAGAATATTCCCTAAGATCATTCAAAAAAAGGATTTACAATACAGAAGTGTCCAACTTCTGAAAAGTATATTCATTTATACACTCAGTACTTGGTTGGGGCTCCTTTACCATGAATTACTGTATCAATGCGGTGTGGCATGGAGGTGATCAGTCTGTGGCACTGCTGACCAATAATTATTAGTAAAAGCCCTCACAGAAAAAGATTTCTTGATACTATCATCAAGACTATTAAACAGTTTGGCAGCAGAAAAGGAAAAACAATGAAAAGAAGAACTATTTGCTGTAGTTGATAGCAGTAATGAATTGTATTGTAGTTTATTTGGTTTTACATGTATAACTCCTACAATCAAAAAGTTATTAATTTTTTTCAAACAAAACTCAATTTCACAAGTTGTATCTTTTGATAGGAAGAACTGAATTTAGTATTCAATTCAGTTTGATATGCATCATGCTTTTAAGAGTAAACATTCTCACAAAGCAGCTTTACAGAAAAATATAGATTTTAAACAAATGAAATAATAAATTTATTCCTAATGTGAAAACCTGAGGTGACAGGGATGAGGAAAAATGCCCTGAGCTGACAGGAGGAAGAAACCTTGAGAGGAACCAGACTCAAAAGGGAACCCAGCCTCATCTGGGTGATAACAGATAGCGTGATTATAAATAACTCACTTCCATAACTGTGTCCTATTGAGTCACAAACTACAACTGTATAAGCAGGAAATTCATTATAGTTTAACAGGAAGTCTGTTTTGGTGAAGTTATAAACTGTTCATTGATGGAGACTTGAGTGTAAAACTGTTCATGGCAACTGCGCTTCTAAAGTTATCATGGTGATTGTAGTCCGTTGAAGTAAAGGTGTTTGTATAAATTGTCCAAAATCATATTCTAAGTGTCTCTTTAGGCTGTGCATATGGGGCCGTCTTCCACAGGAGTAAAGTGATGAGAAGTCAAATCAAATCAAGTTTATTTGTATCGCGCTTTTAACAATAAACATTGTCGCAAAGCAGCTTTACAGAATTTGAACGACTTAAAACATGAGCTAATTTTATCCCTAATCTATCCCCAATGAGCAAGCCTGTGGCGACGGTGGCAAGGAAAAACTCCCTCAGACGACATGAGGAAGAAACCTCGAGAGGAACCAACCTCGAGAGGAACCAGACTCAAAAGGGAACCCATCCTCATTTGGGCAACAACAGACAGCCTGACTATAATATTAACAGTTTTAACAGGTATAACCCTCAACTGTCCTCATGGGGCCGTCCTTCACAGGAGCGGTGCGATAAAACTCCGACCAGACACAGGACACCAGGATGGATCAAGCAGGTCCGAGGGGCAGAAGAGGCCAGCATCTCAATCCCAGGATCAACATGTAACTCAGAGGGACAGATTGGGGGGGGGGAAGAGAGAGAGAAAGAAAACACAGGTTGTTAGGTATGCCCTAAAAATGACAAGCACCTTCCCGAGTGGGATGGATACCGTCCCGCCCTAACAGGCCAGCAGTGCCCTCAAAATTAGCCCAATTATCTATAAAGCCCACACTGTTTTCAGAGCACCACCTGGACAGCCAGCAGTTCAGCGACCATAACCTGCTGTAAGCTACATCGCCACGCCGCATTGGGATGGGGCCAGAGCATACTACAGCATCGGACATCGCCTTCGCTAATTTAAACACCTCTACAAAGTTACTCTAAGTAACCTCAGACTGACGAAGGCGTATATCATTAGCTCCTGCATGGATAACTATCTTTGAGAACCTGTGCTTGTCTAGGACCCTAAGATTACCTGCTATGTCCGGCGCCCTGGCTCCCGGTATACACCTGACTAAAGCTGCTGGTTTAATGGTCAACTTTGATTGGGTCACTGTCAGCCCCTGCAGAACTTGATCAGGCAACTGAATGCTTAGAGTCAACATTCCGCCATACTTTAGATAATGTAGCTCCTCTAAAAAGGAAAATGGTCCAGCCAGAAGTAGGACATCAGGGAGGAGCAGGAGAGGCCAGCATCACTGGTGACTCAGGAGTGACGTGTAGCTTGAGAGAGAGAGAGAAAAAACACACACAAGTTGTTAGGTATGCCTGGTGTCACCTAGTGGTTAAGAACAGTGTATGTTGTGCACCGAGTGCAAGCAGGGACTCCGGCAAGACTAACTATGACAGCATAACTAAAAGGTAGCACAGTTGTGAGGGAGCCCTGGGACATAAAGCAGCAGCCACTCCACCATCAACAAATCGGAGTGGGGGGGGACAGCATCCATACATCCCAATTTACCAAAACACTCTATGCCTGAGGACCCTCCAGATCTATGAGTCCCGAACACTGAAGCTGTATCTGAGTTCCGATGTCCTTTACATGTTCCTCAATTTTATCAAGCTGCTGTCTGTCATCTGGCTTTGTTGAAACATACAACTGTGCATCATCAGCAGAACAGTAGAAGCTAATACCATGTTTACAGATATCATCACCCAAAGGTAACATATATACATATATACAGAAAAAATCAGCCAAGATCAAGTTTTATCCCTCCAAACTTAATACCTCGATCTCCAACCCTCATCACCTGTTTTCTGTTTTGTCTTCTCTCCTCCAGCTGCACCTCAGTCCTCCATCACTACAGAGGACTTTGTGGTCTTTCTTTTTTTGAGGAAGATCGTATCCATTCACAACTCCTTCACCACACCTGCTTCCCCACCCTCCCTGTCTCTTCCCCCTTGCTCTCTGCTTTTTCTCCTCTTTCCACTTCTGATGTCTCCCAGCTCCTGCTCTCTCACCATCTGACGACCTGTGCCCTTGACCCTATCCCTTCATCTGTCCTCCAGACCATCACTCCTGACATCCTCCCATTTATCATCTCCCTTGTCAAATCCTTGTTGTCCTCTGGATACTTTTCCTCCAACTTCAACTGGGCCCACATCACTCATCTGCTGAAAAAACCCACCTAGATCCCTTTGTCATCCAGAACTACTGCCCTATTTCTCTTCTCCCCTTCCTACCAAAGATGCTTGAACATGTTGTTGCTAACCAACTCTCCTCTTTTCTCTCATGGAACAACCTCCTGGATCCTCACCAGTCTGGCACAAAAGCTAGACACTCAACCAAAACTGCGCTTCTCTCCATCAGTGAGGCACTTCATGCAGCACATGCTGCCTCCCTCTCCTCTGTCCTGATTCTCCTTGACCTTTCTGTTGCATTTGACACTGTTGATCACCCCATTCTCCTATCATCCTTATCAGCTCTAGGGATATGCAGGACAGCCCTTGACTGGTTTAAGTCCTACCTCTCTGGTCGCTCCTTCCAGGTTACCTGGTCTGGTCCATATCAGCACCATGCCCACTCACTACTGGTGTCCCTCAAGGTTCAGTCCTTGGTCTGCTTCTCTTCTCCCTGTACAGCCAGTCTCTCAGCCCGATGATCTCTGCTCATACCACTTCTATGCTGATGACACCCAATGGTTTCTCTCTTTTCCTCCTTCTGACACACAGATCTCTGCTCACATCTCTGCTCACATCTCTGCTTGCCTGAAAGGCGTCCAGAGCTGGATGTACACCATCACCTGAAGCTTAACCCAGGAAAGACCGAGGTTATCTACATTCCCGCTCCATCCTCTCCACCCCTGGACAACAACATCTCTCTGCGGGGTGGGGGACGTCTCTAGGTCACCTTCACCCAATGCAAAGAATCTAGGAGTCATGTTCGACGACAGACTCCTCTTTTCAGCAAACATCACTGCAGTGACCTGAATGTGTAGATTTCTCCTCTACAATATCCAGAGGATCCGTCCTTTCTTCAGCACGTACTTTACTCAGCTCCTGGTCCAAGCACTGATCCTCTCCCACTTGGACTACTACAACCCTCTCCTTGCTGGCCTTCTAACATCTGCCATCAGACCCTGCAGCTCATCCAGAATGCTGCAGCTCGCCTGGTCTTCAACCTCCCTTGTTCTTCCCATGTCACCACTCTGCTTGCCAACCTGCACAGTGAAATTAGTCCTCTGCATTTAACCCATCTGAAGCAGTGAATATGCGCATGCACACAAAGTGAACAATGAGCACACATACATACCCAGAGCAGTGGGAAGCTAGGTTATAGCACCCGGGGAGCAGTTGGGGGTTAGGTGCCTTGCTCAAGGGCACTTCAGCCCATGGCCACCCCATGTTAACCTGTCTTTGAAATGTTATTTGCATGTCTTTGAACTGTGGGGGAAACCAGAACACCCTGAGAAAACCCATGCAGACACGGGGAGAACATGCAAACTCCACACAGAAAGGCCCCTGTCAGCCATTGGGCTTGAACCCAGAACCTTCTTGCTGTGAGGCGACAGTGTTAACCATTCTGTGACGTCCAAGACTGCTGTCTGTTCTGGTTCCCTATTGGTGGAATGACCTTCCCATTGAGGTCAGAACTGCTGACTCCTTGACCACCTTCAAGCGCAGAATAAAGGCTCACCTTTTCAGACTGCACTTCTCCTCTGCCCACAGTGTAACTGTGTATCGTATCTAGACCAACCCAGGCTGTGTACTATCTAGCCTGGGGTTAACCATTTGAGTTCTATATTTAGTTTATGGTCGGTTTGTTTCCTTGGCTGTTTGCTGAGTGTTGGGATGTCAACAGAATATTACATGAAATATTATTCTGTCACTTGTTCAGTTGGCACTAGAACTTTTTTGTTTAGAAGTTCAGCACTTTGTGTACCTGACTTTTGCACTTGTATGTCGCTCTGAATAATAGTGTATGCTAAATGCTATGTAACATAATGCAAAAAAGCAGTGGGCCTAAGACAGAATCTTGTGGAACAATAAACTTTACCTTAGTATGTATATAAAATCACCATTTAGAAGAAGAAACCTTTGTCACATGCACATTTCAAACACAGTGAAATTCATCCTCTGCATTTAACCCATCTGAAGCAGTGAACACACCTCAGAGCAGTGGGCAGCCACACCAGGGAGCAGTCAGGGGTCAGGTACCTTGCTCAAGGGCACCTCAGCCCAAGGCCACCCCACGTCAACCTAACTGCATGTCTTTGGACTGTGGGGGAAACCGGAGCACCCGGAGGAAACCCATGCAGACACGGGGAGAACATGCAAACTCAACACAGAAAGGCCCTCGTCGGCCGCTGGGTTCAAACCCGGAACCTTCTTGCTGTGAGGCAACCATGCTAACCACTACACCACTGTGCCACAACAAACTGATAACAATCAGTTAAATAAGACCCAGGAGAGGAAGAAGGACAGGGCCATTCTCTTAACTCCCACAACATTTTCAAGTCTATCCAGCAGAATGGAATGATCAGTGGTGTCAAAGGCTGTGTTAAGGTCAAGCAATACAAGTAGGGAGACACAACCATGATCAAATGCCAACAGTAGGTCATTTACTACTTTAACCATTGCTGTTTCTGTGCTATCATGTCAAAAACTTGACTGATACATTTCAAGAATGTTACTCTAATGTAGATAAGAGCATAACTGCTGTACCACATATTTTTTGAGGGTACTGGAGATAAAGGGGTAGTTTGACATTGGCTTATAGTTCAACAGCTGACAGGGGTCAAGGTCAAGTTTTTTAATCAGGGGTTTGATAACTGCTGGTTTAAAGGAGTTTGGTACATAGCCAGTACTAAGGGAAGGGTATTTTTTTGTTTTTTAGAAGGGATTTGATTGTTCAAACGGATAATACAAGAAGCAAACATGTAGGTACGGGATCTAGTACAGAAGTTGATTATTTTGATGAGGAAATTGGTGAAATTATTTTGGTTTCTCTAAGGGGAGTAAGACATCACTGATTTAGAATTCTAATTAAAAATTCATGACATCGTCACTACTACATATTGAAGGTGTGAATGCGTCTATGCTGGTCTTATTCCCAGTTAATTTTGCTACAGTGTTAAATAAGAATTTGTTATACTCCTATCAGGGTGGGAAGGTGCATTTTCCTAGCAGCACAAAGAGCTTTTTTATACTTCAGGAGCCTCTCCTTCCATGCTAATTGGAATACTACCAATTTAGTTTGATGCCATTTATGTACTTATTTCTGAGTAGTCTGTTTTAAGGTGCGTGTGTGTGTGTGTGATCATTATACCAGGGTGTTAGTTTTTTCTCTCTAATAATTTTTCTTTTAAGTGGAGCTACATTATGTAAAGTATAGCGGAACGTTGACTAAGCATTCAGTTGCTAGATCAAGTTCTGTGGGGTCTGATGTGAGTGCAGTGACATGCAATAGTTGAGATGAATGTACATTTGACACAGTGTGGCAAAGTGCATATATTATTGCTCATACATATTTTGAATCAGATGAGGTAATCTGAGGTAGCTTCAGACTGTGGAAGTGTGACTATAATTTCTATATTTAACCCGAGTGTTAGCATTCGATCATAAGTGTGACCAGCATTATGGGTAGGTCCTATGACATTTTTGATTAACCTCTACTGAATCTAGATTGGACATGAATGCTGTTTTTAAAGTCTTCTGGGTTATCTAAGTGAATATTAGTGTCTCCAACAACTAATGCTTTGTCTAAGGAAATAACCAGGTCTGTGATGAAATCCATGAATTCAGAAAGAAATTCAGAATATGGCCCCAGGGTCCTATAAATAATAAATAACAGAATTGACTGGGTAAACTTAATTTTTTGTGGCTTCATATGTTATTTTAATATTAACAACTTCAGATGTATTGAATTTATAATCAAGTTTTTGTGTCATGCCTAGGTAGTCATTATAAATAACCGTGACACCTCCTCCTCTGCCAGTTAGATGACGCTGGTGTATATAATTGTATCCTAGGAGGACTCGCTTCATTTCTTGCTACATCCTCATTTAGTTTAATCCTTTTCTATTAAACACAGTATATTAAACTCCTGGTCAGTAATAAGTTCATTAACAACCCATGCTTTAGATGTAAGAGATCTAATATTTAATAGCCCTACCTTTTAGATCAAAGGTGTTGGCAGTGGCTGTACAGTCAGGATGATCTAATTTTATACTAATTAGATTACAACCCCGATTCCAAAAAAGTTGGGACAAAGTACAAATTGTAAATAAAAACAGAATGCAATAATTTACAAATCTCAAAAACTGATATTGTATTCACAATAGAACATAGACAACATATCAAATGTCGAAAGTGAGACATTTTGAAATTTCATGCCAAATATTGGCTCATTTGAAATTTCATGACAGCAACACATCTCAAAAAAGTTGGGACAGGGGCAAAAAGAGGCTGGAAAAGTTAAAGGTTCAAAAAAGGAACAGCTGGAGGACCAAATTGCAACTCATTAGGTCAATTGGCAATAGGTCATTAACATGACTGGGTATAAAAAGAGCATCTTGGAGTGGCAGCGGCTCTCAGAAGTAAAGATGGGAAGAGGATCACCAATCCCCCTAATTCTGCGCCGACAAATAGTGGAGCAATATCAGAAAGGAGTTCGACAGTGTAAAATTGCAAAGAGTTTGAACATATCATCATCTACAGTGCATAATATCATCAAAAGATTCAGAGAATCTGGAAGAATCTCTGTGCGTAAGGGTCAAGGTCGGAAAACCATACTGGGTGCCTGTGATCTTTGGGCCCTTAGACGGCACTGCATCACATACAGGCATGCTTCTGTATTGGAAATCACAAAATGGGCTCAGGAATATTTCCAGAGAACATTATCTGTGAACACAATTTACCGTGCCATCCGCCGTTGCCAGTTAAAACTCTATAGTTCAAAGAAGAAGCCGTATCTAAACATGATCCAGAAGTGCAGACGTCTTCTCTGGGCCAAGGCTCATTTAAAATGGACTGTGGCAAAGTGGAAAACTGTTCTGTGGTCAGACGAATCAAAATTTGAAGTTCTTTATGGAAATCAGGGACGCCATGTCATCCAGACTAAAGAGGAGAAGGACAACCCAAGTTATCATCAGCGCTCAGTTCAGAAGCCTGCATCTCTGATGGTATGGGGTTGCATTAGTGCATGTGGCATGGGCAGCTCACACATCTGGAAAGACACCATCAATGCTGAAAGGTATATCCAGGTTCTAGAGCAACATATGCTCCCATCTAGACGACGTCTCTTTCAGGGGAGACCTTGCATTTTCCAACATGACAATGCCAAACCACATACTGCATCAATTACAGCATCATGGCTGCGTAGAAGAAGGGTCTGGGTACTGAACTGGCCAGCCTGCAGTCCAGATCTTTCACCCATAGAAAACATTTGGTGCATCATAAAACGGAAGATACGACAAAAAAGACCTAAGAGAGTTGAGCAACTAGAATCCTACATTAGACAAGAATGGGTTAACATTCCTATCCCTAAACTTGAGCAACTTGTCTCCTCAGTCCCCAGACATTTACAGACTGTTGTAAAGAGAAAAAGGGATGTCTCACAGTGGTAAACATGGCCTTGTCCCAACTTTTTTGAGATGTGTTGTTGTCATGAAATTTAAAATCACCTAATTTTTCTCTTTAAATGATACATTTTCTCAGTTTAAACATTTGATATGTCATCTATGTTCTATTCTGAATAAAATATGGAATTTTGAAACTTCCACGTCATTGCATTCCATTTTTATTTACAATTTGTACTTTGTCCCAACTTTTTAGGAATCAGGGTTGTACTAAAACAAACTGAGTATTTCTACTTTTTATCCCCCACAGGCCGAAAGGCCCTTAGGAGGATTATGTTGTGGCGATGTCTGTCCATCTGTTCTGGGAAGAGTATTCACCTTCTGAAATCAACTCCTCTCACAATTTTTGGAGGAATTTCATGAAACTTGACAGGATTCTTTGTTATATGTCGGTAATATGCATATTGCAATTTCATTCAATTCAGTTGCTATTTACCAGAGTTATGGCATAGTTGCCAACGGGAGATATTGTGTTCTCCGAGCACTATTGTTTGTATAGTTCAGGGAACAGACAGTCTCAGTATAGTGGAACCTGAGTGACAACTCTTTTTGTGGGAGTCTGAACTTCAGATGTAGCCAAAAATATATACTTACATGAAAGAAGTTGCCTTGAAGGGCTTTTATTGTACAAAACAACACAGAACTGAGTGATATCCAGGATATGCACTGACGGTCTAAGTTTTCTACCTTTAATTTTTAAGTTGTCCCTCTTTGGGAGACCCGCACTAGGACTGCCCCAAAACAAATTGGCAGCTCCTATTTAAATCATTGTAAAAGGACTTTTTTTGAATGAAGACTTCTGACTGGCTGCCCAATACAGGCTTCTCATTAGCTAAAACATACTTCCCACTATCTTCAAAAGAAAAACAGACCTGCTCATTTCTTACCATATGGCATTTTAAGGGTTTTTTGATTTAATACCAAGCCTGTGTTTGTCATGCAAAATACCCTTACAATGATAAGGATCAGTGTCTCTCTCACTCACTCACTCACTCACTCACTCACTCACTCACTCACTCACTCACTCACACACAAGCCTCTGTGTTGAAAGTACAGTGTTTGGGACCTGCAGGGTATTTGCCTGTTGCACCTCCACCAGTGCCAGTGGGCCAGCTGCAGGGTCATCAACTGGGAGCCACCCTTCAGAGGTTTCACCCCTTTTGATCACAGAACATCTCTGGGTGGTGGGGCCACAGTAGGGACGTCTCCCTAATGCTCTTTGCAGCTGGTCCTCTAATCCTTGGTTCCCCCACTTTGGGACTTTCCTTCAAAGCCATAGCCAGAAGTTACTTTTCTCTGCCTCTTCAGCCAGTTCCTTGAGTGCCCTCTTTTGCCTGGACCCAGTGATTCCGAGAACTTTCAATCGCTGCTGTGTAGATTTTCCAACAAAGGCTCTGCATCCAACTTCCACAGACAGGTGCATGCCTTCCACCCTGCTTCTCTGTGTGATGAAGCAAGCTCGCTGTATTACCCGCCCCCCCCGGAAGGCTGCCTCCTTAGCCTCCTTATATGGCACAGTGAGCTCTGCTATGATTACTCTTTTGGTGGAGATTGTCCTGGGGTCCATACAAGGAGGTTGTGGTTATTTCGGGTGGAAACTTCAGTTATTGGTCCAGGTCAACCCTCATGTGCCATTCACCTCCAGTATAGCTGTCAGTACAGACCACTCCCTTTATTTTGGTGTTTTCAGCTTTTGCTCCTTGCCTGACAAAGGGGATCTGTGGTTTGGAGGATGATGATGATGGGCTTGTCTTATTGGCATTGAGCCAGTGTTTCTCCAAGACCTCTGTCAGTTTTTGCAGCACTTGATTGTGATGCCACCTGTACTGGCCTTGTATCAAGGCTGATTTTGCAGCCAGTTAGAATGTGCTGCAAACTGGGATTGTGGGTGTCTGAGATGGCAGTTTGCTTCTGAGCCATACCGCAGATGTACATTCTTGGGGACTGGGAAAGGATGTCCTATGAGGCCCTGATGAGAACTAAGTCTCGCCTCTGGACTCTTCCACATGTCAGCCAAAGTTATGGCCCTGTTGGTGACTGCCTCCCAGTTTGTCCATCTTTCTTGTTGTTGCTGGCTCACCACCTTGATCTCATATGCCTCATTCTCCATTCTGACCACTTCCAAGACCACGAGGTATTTCCTGTCCTTTTTTGAGGCTTTAGACCATGTTTTGGGAGCTGATGCCCAACTCTGCTTTGCCCTGCCCTGCTGCAACCACCCGACTGTCTCTTGGTGATATAAATGACTGATGGCCTGGTTGACAGCTTGTTCAGCCATCCATCTGTGCGCTGTTCAAACTGAGGCCTTAGCTTTTTGTACAACTGGATCAGAGGATTCTCTCAGCTTGAACACAAGCCTCACCTTCTCCAGTTTGTAGCCCAGGTTTGGTGACCTCCATGGTAGCTGGCGCATGTTTGGAAAAAAGAAGGCCACATCTGAGAGGCAGCGAGGTAGACCTACAGTGCTCAGCGTAAATGAGTACACCCCCTTTGAAAAGTAACATTTTAAACAATATCTCAATGAACACAAACAATTTCCAAAATGTTGACAAGACAAAGTTTAATATAACATCTGTTTAACTTATAACGTGAAAGTAAGGTTAATAATATAACTTAGATTACACATTTTTTTTTTCAGTTTTACTCAAATTAGGGTGGTGCAAAAATGAATACACCCCACAACAAAAACTACTACATCTAGTACTTTGTATGGCCTCCATGATTTTTAATGACAGCACCAAGTCTTCTGGGCATGGAATGAACAAGTTGACTATATTTTGCAACATCAATCTTTTTCCATTCTTCAACAATGACCTATTTTAGTGACTGGATGCTGGATGGAGAGTGATGCTCAACTTGTCTCTTCAGAATTCCCCAAAGAAAATAATTTCTTTACACCACAAAGGTGAAGGCTACAAGATGATCAGCAAAGCTTTACTTATTAGTCAGAATACTGTAGAAAAAATGGTACAAAAATTTAGGAAAGATGGAACTGCAACCATCTCACAGAGACGTCCAGGTCATCCACGGAAGTTAACACCTCAACAGGAGCGTCTTCTGATGAGAAGGGTTGAAGAAAATCAGCATGCAAGTTCACTGCAGTTATCTAAAGAAGTAGAAAGGCAAACTGGGGTGACTATTTCCCGTGACACAATACGGCGTACGCTGCAGAGGAATGGCATGCATGGATGCCGTCCATGAAAGAAGCCTCTCCTAAAGCCCAGGCACCAAAAAGCCAGGGCTTTTTGCCAGGGCCCATGCTGACAAAGATGAAGACTACTGGGACTCTATACTCTGGAGTGATGAGACCAAGATAAATGTTTTTGGAACCGATGGCTTCAAAACTGTATGGAGTCACAAAGGTGAGGAATACAAAGAAAAATGCCTGGTGCCTACAGTGAAACATGGTGGTGGCAGTGTCCTTATGTGGGGCTGCGTGAGTGCTGCTGGTGTCAGGGAGCTGCATTTCATTGATGGCATCATGAATTCACAGATGTATTGCTCTATACTGAAAGAGAAGATGCTACCATCATTCCGTGCCCTTGGTTGTTGTGCACTTTTCCAACATGACTGAAGAAGAACAGGGTGAAAGTGATTCAGTGGCCAAGCACGTCTCCTGATCTGAACCCAATCGAACACCTATGGGGAATTCTGAAGAGAAAGTTGAGCATCACTCTCCATCCAGCATCCAGTCACTAAAAGAGGTCGTTGTTGAAGAATGGAAAAAGATTGATGTTGCAAAATGTCGCCAACTTGTTCATTCCATGCCTAGAAGACTTGGTCCTGTCATTAAAAATCATGGAGGCCATACAAAGTACTAGATGTAGTAGTTTTTGTTGTGGGGTGTACTCATTTTTGCACCACCCTAATTTGAATAAAACTGAAAAATGTGTAATCTAAGTTATATTATTAACCTTACTTTTTCCCGTTATAAGTTAAACAGACGTTATATTAAACTTTGCCTTGTCAACATTTTGGAAATTGTTTGTGTTCATTGAGATTGTTTAAAATGTTACTTTTCAAAGGGGGTGTACTCATTTACGCTGAGCACTGTAGCTATTTCTGGATGTAGTTGTTGGCTTTTGAGTCTATCCTCTGTGCTGTTGGTGAACAGAGCTCACATAACTTCAGTGGTCACATCAGCTGATTGGTAGCATCAGACCTTGAATTTTCCAGGGCGATGGCTGTGCTCTGTCTTCTGCAAGCCTTCAGAGAGCTGCATCAAGACTGAGTGAGCCATATGTGACCCCTCACCGAATCCAGGGACACATGTCGGCCGAAATGAATCCGAGATAATCGCAAAAGAAGCATTTTTTTTTCGAAATTTGTGATTTTTGTTTTTTTCAATCATGTGCAAGTTGAAATCTTGAAGAATGCAATCAGTATTTCAGATAATAGATTGTTTTGTTGGAAAAGCATACATTTTTTGTTGCAAATTGTCTCATTTTTGTCAGGACTGTAGCCTGCTGGGGGGTGTGGGTAAATTACCATCTGGGCCATTCACATGATGATTTAAGTCTTTTTTTTTCGCGAATCAGCTGTATGATGCGAGTTGAGCGCATGGCTACTTAACCTGCATACAGGCGTGTGATTTCACTATGGAATGAGGAAGCTAAACAGAGCGCAGAGGAGCTGAAACACCGCGAAGCAAACAGACACACGGTATTTACATCGGAGATAACCATTTCTAGCAAAAAAACCCCGCAACCTCGTTTTCCAGATTGAATGGAATACTTGAATGATCGGATGATACACGGACCGTTCTAGGATTACATTCCATCGGAGGCATTGGTGTGTGCAAGGCGCCGTTTCTCTTTCTGAAGGGGTAAGTTTATTAATCTAAGGCTGTGTGGTTATTTTTGCATGTAACGGAGAGTGTTGTGGTTTGGTTAAGCCTAGGTCACAACCGGACGTACGATTTTTTGGCCGTCCTATTTTTGGCGTTTCCCAAATCGCTGCGTTTTTTTTTTCTTTTTCACGGAGAAAGACGCGCGTTGGCCGTAAGTTTGTCTTGCAACCTGAAAAAAACGTAAGCGCCCGTAGAGTTTGTTTGACATGACAAAGAACCTCTGCGGCTCGAAAATCAGCACATCACACGCGCGCTCTCGTGCGTTTCTTGCGTTTTTTGCATGTAGACCGGCCGTAGGAGCACGTACTGTACAGCCGGTTGTGACCGAGGCTTTACGCCAGAGTATTAGCTTGACCCGTTGACTGAATAAAACATGCGCTCTGTCAGAGGTGGGGCCTCCCAGCATGCAACAGTTATCCAGCCAGGGTATCCACTGAATGGGGAAAAGGCAGCACGTTGCTCTGTTGTACAGACCATAGGCGTAGAATATGGACATGTCCCTACCAATATTTCTGATTGAAGAAAAAAAAATCCCGCTCCATGCGCGGTACACACATGGTTACTGTAGGTTTCCACTGGGCGAAACCACTCATGAATATCCTCTTTGGGGGCGTGGTCGTGAAAGTAGCAAGCAGTTAGGCTTCTATGTCACTTAGCAAGTGTGGTTGCAGTGCAGTGACTGGCTGCTAGCTAGCAAACTGTCCTTGAGGAATGTAACATTAGATTAGCTTGTAAAATGAATACGTTAATGACAGTTCATATTCAGTGTGTAAAAATGACAACATACGAATATGACTTTTCTAAGTTTGCATGGCATGTAAATAACAATCCGACTTGATACCGACAACAACTGGTGTTCATTAAGGTCACAAGACATTATTAAATCATATCAAACTGTGCTAATGTTGGCTAATATTGCACCGAGTCTTGCTTGTGAAGTGCGTGCAAACTTTAGCAGCCCGCTAACCCTTAATTTGAAGTGCTTCAGTTAAGACCTGCAGAGCCCTGACCAAGTTCGTATAACATGACACATGGAAACAACAAGCCGATGGTGATGTGGACATTGTTTGTGGCCCAGACACCTTTTAATCAAATCAAACATTTTCACGCAATAAGCAGAACAGTCTCCGCCTTCTGGATCAGAAATTTTTGGTTACTCCCACCTCTCTTTTGAAAACGTCACATACCGAGTCCACGCATACGCTGAACTGATTGGTTTTCGAGGCGGTTCATTTGAAAGTGGTCTGAACCTACTCCTCGACGTTGCTGCAATCCGTATCGATTCCCTTTGAGTGTAGGAATGCCGACACTTGTTGCTCCATGAAGTTGCTGCCCAGGTTGTCAGATTCTCCCTACCTTGTCACCGCTTTTGTATATAACCGGGGTTTAATCTGAATCCCACTGACGATGACGTCGTTCATCCTGGTGTACTGTTCCAGTTCAGCAACTCTGCTTTCCAGGTGGGCAAGAGGACACCGGTCCTTCTCGGCGTTCTGCAGCCTGAGCGACTTCACTTCCATCACCAGCTCCATGATGGTTTTCTGTTGTTATTTAATAACAGAAACTTCTTCCGCCAGAAAGTCGAATGACTTTTTAATGTCCTCGCCTTCCTCGGCTGTAAAGTTCTTTTTTGGTGACATCATTCACCAATAAAGCCATCCAATTCGGTAAAATGTTTGGAGAGTCGTTTCCTCACCTCACTGCCTTTCCGAAGTTTCCTGCCAAAGATGATGGATATGCGTCCTTGGGTTTGTGAAAGGCGCTATATACATTGAACTTATTATTATTATTTTGGTGGAACACAACAGAGCAAAATATTGTGACCCTCTAATGTTGACCTGAAGTTGGTGCCACTGGGGGTTGGCATTGGGTTTATGTCCCCACCAATGTTAATACCAAACCTACGCCCTTGCCTACATGTTATCTCATTCTAATTGTTACTTTTATCCAAATGACAGCTGGCAATACATTGTTACTTTGCACTTTTTGTTTATCTGGGTG
This sequence comes from Neoarius graeffei, assembly GCF_027579695.1. Classification (NCBI taxonomy): domain Eukaryota; kingdom Metazoa; phylum Chordata; class Actinopteri; order Siluriformes; family Ariidae; genus Neoarius; species Neoarius graeffei. The sequence goes on from NC_083569.1 coordinate 129,545,865, forward strand.
CTAATCTTTGAGAAACTGGATTGGCAGAATGTTGCCTGTGAAAAGAACGTCTTTATTACCCTGTGCCAAGTTAACATTTACTTAAGTGCAATTTTCAAGAGCCATAGATTGTATTTTATTTATTGTTTTTGTTGTGAGTGGTTTTGTTTGTTTGTTGTTTTATTTCTTTAGGTTATTTATATATTTTTTACGTTCCACTGTTGAATTGAATAAGTTGACTTAAAGTTTACTGTTCTTTGAAAGGGTGTATTTGCATGATCATTATTATTTTACTAGTGGCATAAAATTGTCTTGAAAAGACATCAACAATAATATCGTTTATCGCAATAATTTCTGAGACAATATATATCGTCCAACAAAATTTATCGTGACAGGCCTAGGTTCCAGTTGAGCTGTGGTTAGAGGATGGAAGAGAGTGTTGTGCAGAATGAATGGGGTGTGATAAATCTGGCTCAGCAGTAGGAAGATTAGCAATGTGGTGGTGTGGGAGAACTTGTCAAGGTTGAAATCAAGATGTGCGTCTGCAGTCTAGATCAGCTGCAGTGGTTAGATGGCATGCAGGGGCAAACTGTATTGATTCTTTGTGCCACCTTTGGTTATAATGCACAACTCAAATTGCATTCATAGATTACACAGTATTTTGTCATGTATTCTATTCAATAATAAGTGCTGCATTTCAAATACTTTCTAATTTTTTTTTTTCTTCCCTCCCCCCAGATTTTCTGGTCGAGATATGAACAATGTCCTGTTACAAGCTGATGTCTGGAAGAAGCTCTGGTAATGAGGAAAAGACTTCTGATAGTATCTCCACAAACCTCACTAACAGAGAAATGCCTAAAATAATCCACCCTGACTCAGACTGTGAGAAGAGTTTTACTCAAACAAGTCATCTCAGAAAACACCAACGCATCCCTACAGGAGAGAAATCATATCAATGCCCACTGTGTAGAAGGAGTTTTGCTCAACAGAGTCATCTGCAAACACACCAACGCATCCACACAGGAGAGAAACCATATCACTGTTTGCAATGTGGAAAAAGTTTCACACAGCAAAGTACTCTACAACAACACAAACGCATTCACACCAGAGATAAACCATATATCTGCTCACAATGTGGAACGAGTTTCACTCAGAGGGGCCATCTTCAACGACACCAGCGCATTCACACTGGAGAGAAACCGTACCACTGCACGCAATGTGGAAAGAGTTTTACTCAACAAAGTGCCCTTCAGCGACACCAACGCATTCACACGGGAGAGAAGCCGTATCACTGCTCACTGTGTGGAAAACATTTTGCTAACAACACCACCCTCCAGATTCACCAGCGCATTCACACTGGAGAAAAACCGTATCGGTGCTCTCACTGTGGAAGGTGTTTTACTGAGTATGGTACTCTCCAACGACACCTGCGCATCCACACTGGAGAAAAACCATATCACTGCTTAGAATGTGGAAAGAGTTTTAAACAACAAACTGCTCTCCAGCAACATCAACGCATCCACACTGGAGAGAAGCCATATCACTGCACGCAATGTGGGAAGAATTTTAAACTCCAAACTGCTCTCCAGCAACATCAACGCATCCACACCGGAGAGAAGCCATATCATTGCACACAATGTGGGAAGAATTTTATTCAACTAGGTCATCTCCAACAACACCAGCGCACTCATAAAGGAGAGAAAGCATTTGATTCCACAGTGTGGGATGAGTTTTACTCAACAGAATCAGTTCCAACATCAGTGCATTCAGTGATGGTTTGATTAATATTTTTATTTAGGTGCATTTAAGGTATGCTAATTATTAGTGGTTCTTGAATAAAGCATTACTGTAAGTGTCCAGAGCGTCCTCCAGGTGTGACTTTCAACTGTCCACATGGGGCCGTCCTTCACAGGAGCGATGCAATGAGACTCCAACCAGACACAGGGCACCAGGATGGATCAGGCAGGTCCGAGGAACAGAAGAGGTTCAGCATCTCGATCCCAGGATTGACATGTAACTCAGAGGGACAGATTTTTTTGGGGGGAACACAGGTTGTTAGGTATGCCCAATGTGACCTGAATAAGTAGGAACAGTATACATATTGTACTGAGTACAAGCAGGGACTCCGGCAACTAACTATGACAGCATAACTAAAAGGGGAGAGCCATAAGGTAACACAAGCATGAGGGAGCCCCGGGACATAAAGCAGCAGCCACTACACTGTCAACAAACTCGAGTGGGGACTGACAGCATCCATAGATCCCAGTTTACCAAAACACTCTGTCTGAGGATCCTCCAGATCTACTCCTTTACCTCATAAACACCATTAACACAAGGCTTGACTAAACAGATATGTTTTCAGCCTAAACTTAAACGCTGAAACTGTGTCTGATTCCCGAACATTACTTGGAAGGCTGTTCCGTAACTGTGGGGCTTTGTAAGAAAAGGCTCCGCCCCCTGATGTAGCCTTCGCTATACGAGGCACCAGCAGATAGCCTGCACCTTTTGATCTAAGTAGGCGTGGCGGGTCATAGAGGAGCAGAAGTTCACTCAGGTACTGTGGTGCGAGACCATTCAGTGCTTTAAAGGTCAATAGTAGTACTTTATAATCAATATGAAATTTGATTCATTTCACATTGCTGTTCGTCTGCAGTTTGCTAAAGATCATGTTTGGAGAAAGGAAAACCCTGCATTCCAGCATACGAACCTTATCCCGTCTGTGAAACGTGGTGTTAGTTTGCTGCATCTGGGCCAGGACGGCTTGCCATCATTGATGGTACAATCAATTCTGAATTATACCAGTGAATTCTAAAGGAAAATGTCAGGACATCTGTCCATGAACTGAACCTCAAGAGAAGGTGGGTCATGCAGCAAGGCAACGACCCTAAACACACAAGTCGTTCTACCAAAGAATGGTTAAAGAAGAATAAAGTTAATGTTTTGGAATGGCCAAGTCAAAGTCCTGACCTTAATCCAATCGAAATGTTGTGGAAGGACCTGAAGCGAGCAGTTCATGTGAGGAAACCCACCAACATCCCAGAGTTGAAGCTGTTTCGTACGGAGGAACGGGCTAAAGTTCCTCCAAGCCGGTGTGCAGGACTGATCAGCAGTTACCGCAAACGTTTAGTTGCAGTTATTGCTGCACAAGGGGGTCACACCAGATACTGAAAGCAAAGGTTCACATACTTTTGCCACTCAGATATGTAGTATTGGATCATTTTCCTAAATAAATAAATGACCAAGGATAATATTTTGGTCTCATTTGTTTAACTGGGTTCTCTTTATCTACTTTTAGGACTTGTGAAAATCTGCTGATGGTTTAGGTCATATTTATGCAGAAATATAGAAAATTCTAAAGGGTTCACAAACTTTCAAGCACCACTGTAGCAGTAGACCAGTGGTTCTCCGTGTGGAGACTTGACGAGTAGGGCGTGTGGTCACAGACCGCTCAGTGGCAAATGCAAGGGTCTGGTTTCCAGTTGCACCAACAAATAACGAACGTCTTCACCTTCAGTCCAGCCAATTAAAACGGAGTTATTATTTGAAATCTCAGCAAGGAACTTTTATAGACACACCTCAAATACATAAGAGATCACAGACATCGGAAACACACCACTGTGCAATTGAGTCGAGCTCGTACCATTGCAGCTTTCGTTACAGCCTTCTATTAGCTTTTCATTTACCTTTTACCAACAGCCTTTTTAAAAGTTATATCCTTGCATATATAGTTAGCCTTCCAGCACTGCTATTACGGTAATAATTTAAACAGTCTTTTTAAAGACTATTTCAGCTCTCTTTTCTTGCTTTGAAACTCCATTTAAATCCAATCTTACCATCTCTTTCCTACTTGTCAACCTACTCTTTCTCCTTTCTTTAATCTTTCTCCTACTTTTTTCTCTTTTTCCTCCACCTTTTTTCTTCAATTAAAAATTGTAAGGTCCAACACCGTATCACAGTTAATTATATTTTAACTTAATTTTATTAAGCACGGTTTGTAGATTTGCTCATTTTAGCCTCGCAGACTTCATCACTGAGGCACGCAGCACTGATTTCTCCTCTATTTTTCAATCAGCTGCAGATCACCTGTCTGGGCTTAAGCAGCAGTTAGTTTCTTATTTCAAGGAGGACTACCAGTCATTTTCATGGGTTCGGGACGCATTTGTTTGCACTGCAAACGATTTGTCTCTGCAAATGTAAGAGCAGCTCATTGAGCTGAAGAGTGACAGCAGGCTGAATCACCTTTTTAGCACCTGTTCTCTTACATCCGTCTGGGTAACACTGATGCAGGAGTACCCCCAGCTCTGTAACGCTGCCTTAAAAATTATCCTACCTTTCATATCAACATACTTGTGTGATGCAGGCTTTTCAAAACTGACCGCTTAAAACTAAGTACCGCAATCGCGCACAGATTGAGGATGACCTGAGGCTCTGTTTAACTAAAATTGAGCCGAGAATTTGAGAACTCTACCAAACAAAGCAGGCTCCTGTGTCACACTGAGATATTCATTAACACAATCTCCAGTACTCCGGTAGAGTTTGTTTGTTCATGTGTTTGTTTGTTTGTTTGTTAGCAACTTTGCAGAAAAAATATACAGATGGATATTCATGAAAATTTTACTAGATGCGTATCTTGGCCCAATGAAGAACTTAAATTTTGGAGGTGATCCGGAACCATGTCTGGATCCAGAAATTTTTAAAAGAATATAGGGCAAAATTGAACATTTTTAGTCTCGGACTATGTTGTCTAACATTGTAATAATACAATAATACACAACAATAAAAAAGCATAATAATAATAGCTTATCTATCTTTTTTTGGAGGGGGCCTCAAAGTGCACTTCCTACAGTCAGTGGGGGCCCAGATCGCAAATGTTTGAGAACCCCTGAAGTTGACAGATGTTTATGAGGAAAAAAAAAGAAGCTCAGAAGGACATGTACACTATTGCATGCAGTGGCTACAGTTAGTAATGAATATTATGTGGAAAACACCCACTGATCAGCCATAATATCAAAACCACCTACCTAATATTGTGCAGGTCCCCCTTGTGCTGCCAAAACACCTCTGACCCATTGATCCATGGACTCCACAAGTTCTCTGAAGGTGTGCTGTGGTTATCTAGCACCAAGACATTAGCAGAAAATTCTTTAAATCCTATGTTGTGAGGTGGTGCCTCAATGGATCAAACTTGTTTGTCCAGCACATCCCACATATGCTTGATTGGATTGAGATCTGGGGAATTTGGAAGCCAATTCAACACCTTAAACTCACGGTCATGTACCTCAAACCACTCTTGAACAATTTTATGCAGTGGAGCAAGGAGCATTATCCTGCTGAAAGAGGCCACTGCCATTAGGGAATACTGTTGCCATGAAAGGGTGAACTTGGTCTGCAGCAATGTTCCAATAGGTGGTACATGTCAAAGTAACATCTACATGAATACCAGGATTCAAGGTTTCCCAGCAGAACATTACCCAGAGCATCACAGTGCATCCTGGTGCAATCTTTTCTCCAGGTAAATGATGCACACATTCCTGGTTGTCCACATGATGTTCAAGAAAACGTGATTCATCAGACCAGGCCACCTTCTCCCATTGCTCCATGGTCCAGTTCTGATGCTCATTGTGTAGGTGCTTTCGGCAGTAAACGGGTCAGCATTGGCACTGTGTTCTGATACCATTCTGTTAACTTCAGCAATCTGTGCTATCGTAGCTCTTATATGTGATCGAACAAGATGGGCTTGCCTTTGCTCCCCACACACGTCAATGAGCTTTGGGTGCCCATGACTCTGTTGCCGTTCACCAGTTGTCCTTCCTGGGACCCCTTATGGTAAGTACTGAGATGCTCTGACCTGATCATCTGGCCATCACCTTTTGGCCCTTGTCGAAGCTTCTCAGATCCAAATGCTTATCCATTTTTCCTGCATCCAGCATATCAACAACAAGGACTGACTGTTCTCTTGCTGCCTAATATATCCTGCCCCCTGACAGGTGCCTATATATATATATATATATATATATATATATATATGTGTGTGTGTATGTGTGTGTGTGTGTGTGTGTGTATATATATATATATATATATATATATATATATATATATATATATATATATATACACAGTGGTGGGCAAAAGTTTACATACCCA